>NC_061511.1:166927171-166946803 GCF_022539505.1 Lolium rigidum | reverse complement strand
GAGGGCAGCGCATCTGGAGAAGAAGACGGTGGCGATGTGTGCGCACCAGCACGCGCTGGCCGCGTGTATCGCGGCTAGCAACGCGATCCCATAGAGTACATCAGGGCCAGCGTACATTCCGGGAGTGTTGTCCCCGTCGACATCCGGCTTCTACAACGATGGCCCCTATGCCACTCCCGGGTGCATGACGCCTAACTTGTCGCCGCAGTACGAGGATACGCTGTTGCATGGCGGCTTCAACCCCAACACCGTGTTCTACTCCCCGGCGTACGATCAAGCGCCCCTGCACGAGCCAAGGGCCAGTGCGGACGGCGCCCCATCCACTGGCCGCAGGGGCCCGCTTGAATTCGAGGGCACCGGTGCTGAGGAAGAGGAGGAGGAGGAGGAGGAGGAGGAGGAGGAGGAGGGGGAGGAGGAGGAGGAGGAGGGGGTGGAGGACGACAAGGACGAAGAGGGTGGCGACAAAGAGGACAACGAGGACACGAGTGCCGCGGAGGATGCAGATGATCTCGTGGAGGTTGATGCGGCCGGCGTGAGGAAGAAGAGGAAGAAGAAGGCCTCGGGCACACGAGGCCCCAAGTGGACGGTTCTGGAGGATTAATGTCTCTGCAGGCGGCGCACAACTTCTACAAAGACATGATCCTCGACGACATGAAGCCAAAATGGTGACTACCGAGGCAGCGGCAGCAACCCCGCCCCTGGAGCAAGACGCGTCTGCGACAGCGTCCTAGTACACCAGCGTCAGCGGCATCGGCATATGTCTCGACGTCGGCGACGGAGCAGGCACACCGGGCAGAGCACGACGAGGTCGTCGTGATCGACGGGCCTACGTCAACTTAGGATGCGTCATCGGCGTCACCCAACCTCTTCTTCTAATTTGTGTCTTATTAGCTTGCACCACCGGTGTGTAATATGATCGCGCGTCCAGTACCTTGATCGCGGCTACCCTGATCGCGATGACTTCGGCGGCAACGATCTCTTTTAAATGTAAACTATTCAAATTTCTGTTTGGGGGCGACGTTTGGGGATGCAGCTGGGGAGAAACTTCCCTCAAACGCGGCACGAAGGAAACACGTTCCCCAAATGCTCGATCCGCCGCCGCCGTTTGAGGACGCTTTGGAGGACGTTGTTGGGGATGCTCTTACTCGGAGTTGCGTCTGGGAGAGGGAAAAAACCGGAGCCCCGCAGCTGCGCAGCCCAGTTCTCTTGTATGAACTGAACCTTGATAGAGCATGGAAGAATGGCTTGCTTGATTGGCCGTTTTGACAAATGCAACGGAAAATATCAGGCCTAAAAGGACATGTTTGGAAAGTGGATTCACTGTGCCAATCAGAAATTCAGCGGGTCAAGTCATCCTAATACCTCTCATTCCTATGTACGCATCCTGCGCTCTAGCACCCAGCCCTTCTCAATCCTTTTGTTTAACCATCTGAAGCTAACGGGTTCACGTCTGTAATTTCAGTACTTGCTTGAACAAAACCGGCTAAATGGTAAGAGTAATGATATGAAAGTGCTAATAGCTAAAATAGAACATCCTAATTTTCTTCATTCTGGTGTAAGCGAGTAAGAGCATCCCCACTCGTTGGCGCTCCCCACGTCCAAATCCGGCGAAATTTTCGTCCGGATTGGAGGAAGATTTGACGTGGGGAGGAGTAGTTTCCCAGTCATGTGCTCCCCAAGCGGCGTTTCTCGGGAAAAAAGAGGATGGCTCAGGGAATCCGGACGAAAGAGGAGACACGTGGGCGTGGGCGGTTGGTTTAGCTTCATCCGGAGTCCCCGGGAGATCCCCGGGAAACCGAGGATGGCATGGGGAGTCCGGACGAAAATAGGCTCAAATCCGGACCAAAACGAGGAACTGGGGGCCTGACTGGCCGTTTTTCGCCGTCCGGATGAAAAAAAGTGACCGTGGGGTGCTCTGTGGGGAGACGAGTGGAGATGCTCTAAGAAATGCAGACCCTGAGTCTCGAGATTCCTTTTTATAGGTAAAGATTGTTGGAAGTGCATCATTCCATTCATCATGTATTAACTTACTACTCGCTTGGTAATAATTGCCAGGATCTTCTCTCGTACAAAAGAAAAAATAAGAAAATAAATGGAACAGATGATTTACCACTCTATGGCCATTAGCTGACAGCCCTGGAGTTGGTGTTGCCAGGTCCTACGTATGGTCATTTTAAATGGTAAGAGTATATGAAGTCACTTTCATTTGCAGGAGAGATAAGTAAATCCCATCTCAAAGGCTCTAGATTGCATGATTATGCATAATGACTTTTGCTAAAGATATAAGTGTCAGGTACTTGTCTGGTCAAATAATGGATTCATACATAACCCAACAGTTTGGAAATATATCAATATCTGAAAGGGACTGGCCACTAACCACTACCATCACCAACCACACATCCAACACTTGGTGCATAATGGAAGGGGGTGCAAATCCAGGATCAGGATTGAAAGGTACGGTCCTAGGGAACATCCCAATATAGCATGTCCATAAGGCGAATCCAATAATCAGTTTGTACTTGCCACGAAGACATAAAATAACATATAGACACATGCCACCAATAAGAACAAATCATGCAACACTCATCGACAAAATATATTGTGTGGCTTCTTAGCTACCATAAATGAAATCCTGAGAGAGTGACTTCATAGCCAGCTCCACATTTCCAATATCTTCACAAAAACTGAAGACCGTGATATAGAGCAGAATGAGCTGAGCTCCCTTCAAAGTTCAAACTGGCTAATATAGTATTTTTTGTTTCTTATATAAGAGTTTACAGTACAACCACGGAGATTAGCACTAACATTAATGGTTATGTTAACAAGCAGTGGCATATATCATGTGTGCCATACAAACAACAGATGCATTCATACATAACATAACTTACAACACAGGGCACATTGATAGACTACAGAGCACGGTTAATCTTAAAAAGAAAAAGAAGAGGCAAAGCTTATTTTGCCAGGATCTCGTCTAAATGCAGTTTGTGTGCTGAGGGTGCTCACGCCTGAGCCCTCGTTGGGAGACTTGCCTGGAAAGCTGATTGTCTATTTTGACCTCCTACCATTTTAAGGGAAAGAGAAGTAGATACTGTATCTTGCTTCGCATCCCCTATGCTTAGCTTCGACATGCCCACCAGTTCATCAACATTGATCGGACTCTTTGAGTGAACCGGGACAGGCTTGACAATCTCATGTGTTCCTTGTCCAAGATCATCTCCATCATTCGGATTTTGCCAGAAAGGAACTGAGAATTGCAAGAATGGTGAAAAATATGCTGGAACTAGCACTGGGTAGCTCGACTGCAAATTCTCTGGCATGATGGCAGACGCTGAAGAACTCTCTGCAATGGCAGAAGTATCTGATTCCATCGATTCAACCTCCTCTTCCTCCATGGGTGGAGGTAGTGGTGGTTGATTTAATATTTGGGCGTCTAGTTCTTGATGCCCAGGAAGGGGTGGTAGGTCAGACTGTAAAGGACACAACACCTATTCAGTTCTGATTTCTACACAAAGTGCAAAGAAATATTTTCCTAATGAAATGCAAGATTAAATAGTGTCCACAACTGTTCATGCAAGTTCTAGCATAAGGAACTAAGGAAGCAACACTGTAAGTTTGGAACTGCTACCACACAAATGAGCGATACCCTTTTGATGTACTACGAAAACAGAATCAGGCCAACTTATGTCATAAAGGCGTAACAACCAATAGTAAGATCAAGCAACTTACCTCATCAGGCACCAAGTCAAAAAGGCTAGACCTTCTCTTTCTTCTGCTCATATTGGCTTGGCGTATAAAATATTTCTGAGCGTGACTTGCTACTTGAGTAGGTGTTCTTGAGACCACAAAATTACGGGAGATTCCACGCCAGTCACCTTTTCCAAGCTTTTGCAATCCAAGCAAAAACCTCCGGTGCTCTTCTTCAGTCCAAGGAACACCTGCCCAAAAGTCGTCTCAATCAGGAACATGCACATAAAACATACATGCAGCCAATGCAGGTCGGTAGAAACAACCAAAGCTACATGCAGCTTGTGAACTGATATACAGAAGACTTATAAACAGAAGTATAGGAAAAATCTACACATCATTATTGTACTCCTATAAAACAATGCATGGAATATATCACAACGCATTAAAACTACCCCAAAAAAACAGCTCTGGAAGAAAACGAAGGTACTAGAAGCTGGTGAACACAAAATGATGATCTGGCAATCAGTAGAGTACCGAAAAGCTTAGTAGTTGAAGTTATTAAATGTAAGTATGAAACAATACAAGGAAATAACCAGCACCACATGAAAATACTAAGTGGGGGAAGGAAAATAGGCCCCCCAAAATAACATGCACAAGGAGACCAATGCGCTCTTACGAACTGATGATTTCCGTTGGGACTTCCAAGATAAAGGAAACTAAAAGGAGTCTATGCCATGCAAAAAAAAGGGGAATGGTAGAAATTTTATGTTTTTCTTCCCCTGAGAAAGTTACATTGCAGGTCAAGAAGAGAGCAGTACCGAACTGCACTCTAAATTTCTAGCCTAGTCAGAGATAGTAAACGAGCAAATGGCAACCCAATCTACAGTATGTTGTTACCGTCTCTAGTGTGTTGTTTATAATACCAAATTGGTGGGCGCTCAAAGTAGAATGTTTTGCTTTGACGAATTTCCTACTGTTACTTGACTAACACTAGAACCCAAATCTATGGTAACCGAAACTTTTTTTTTATTTGAGAGAATATGATAACCGAAATTAAACATATGAGGTCACTGGTTATCAACTAAGTACTTGTGAATTACTCCCTGTGTTCCATAATTCTTGCCGTGGTTTTAGTTCAGGAGGGATTGACAAGAATGAATGAAGAGAGTCAAGCTTTGTGCACCACCAATATACATTAATTGCAGCTATACAGGTAAACAGCAACGCTCAGATTGCATGACAATGGAGTACCACATTTATGCCAAGGTAAGACTGTTCCGTTACTTTGTTTAGCTCAGCCCTTATGTGGCTCTGTACATGCTTTCGGAGGCACTGGACAAAGCCAAATTTCTAGTGAATCAAGTATCGTCGTTGCTCAAGACAATCCACAACCGTTTCTACATGTTATGTTTCCGTCATTTCGTTCTTTCTTCTTGCTTATTAACTTCGGGAAATTACAAGTCTGTTGCGCAATAAATAACAGCACTAGTATTCCTATCCCCTTGTACCATCCCTCTACCTCCTTATCCAGAGCTGAGCTTCTAAGGCTGGTCATAGTGCATAGTATCATATACTAGTATCATGCATATGATATTTGTCTATAATACTATGTCTATAGTGGGTGGTATTATAGAGTAGTATCATAAACTTCTAAATTTATTGTTTTGTAGAATCTCAATGTAAATCTATGTACAAGATCAATTTGGCATTTACTTTTCTCGTAACGTGCGCTATGATACAGTATCCACCTATGTTACTCTAATCCTATTTCTCCTCTTTAATTAGATGCCACATCATCTTTTTTGTGGGCCTAGTATGTATGATACTAGCTATGATACTTGCACTATGGTCAGCCTAAAAACGCCGTCAGCAAGTCATGATCCAATCAAACGGGAACGGCCTCCACGGTCTACACGTCATCGTTGCGCCAATTAATGCGGGAAGCTGCTTATCAGCTCAAGTGGCAAGTTGTCAAAATCGTTACTCCATAGTACTACTGTAGTACAGTACGAATTGCAATTGAAGGTTCTGGCAAGTGGATATTTGGAAGCTAATGGTACCATCTGAATCGAAAGCTACACACACGGAAGCACCGGACAAGAAGTATCGTATACACGAACAAAAAATAATAATTGGAGCTGAGAGGATCTATTATGTGCGGCGGCGGTAACGAAAGGAGACGGTTTTGGATAGGCGGGGATGAGAGAGAGGGAGGGAGGGGTTGAGTAGGTCACCTTTCTTGCGCTCGCGGTTGGCGGAGGAGGACCCCTGCACGAAGTCGTCGGAGGCGTATCCCTCGGCGGCGGCGTCGTGGGCGACGTCGGCGGGGAGGCGCGCCGCCGGCGCTGGTGGATCCGGCGAGCAGGGAGAGGTTGCCCATGCTGGCGCTCTTGCGGATGGATCCGTCGGTGAGGCGCACCCCGAAGATCTTGACCCCGCGGTTGGGGCACGTCCGCGAGTTGTGCCCGTTGTGGCTGCAGTGCGAGCACCGCCTCATCATCCCCGACGTCGCCAGCGCTGGCGCCGGCGTAGGGTAGGAGGTAGCAGCTGGGCTGGCCGGAGGAGGAGGAGAGGATGGCGATGAGAGGTGGGCTGGGAGGAGAAGCGAAGTGTGGTGATGAGAGGAGAGGAGGGAGGAGGGGATTGACTGTGGAGTGGTGATTGGTTGAGGAGGTGGTCGAGCTCGGCGCGTGCGACCGTCCACGTGGCGGATATTCGCGCGGGGATATTACGTGGGTGGGGAGGAGAGGGGCGGCGAGCGGCTTGCGCGTCACGGCTTTTTCTGCCTTCACACACGCGTGGACGCGGTTCCTTGCGGTCGTCTCCTTTCGTTTTCGCCGTTGGATCGTCGGATCACCTGTTCCTGTTCGTCGAAAGCGCGAGCTGCTATGCTAGCTCATAAATGGTTTTTGTCCTTGGTTTATCGGCACCTGCTCTCCCTTGCTCCACGGGGTCCTTATCCAGTTAGAGCAATTCCAATAGTATAGCCAACTGTTGGCTATAACAAGATGTCATATCATTTATAGCCATCATATAGCTAACATGTACAATAGTTGGCTATAAAAATGTAGTACTTTACTAATATACGGCCCACATTTCACTCTCACAAGGTGTCTAGGAGCACGTGCAAGAGCTTGGCTATTGCATAGTAGCCCACCTCCCTTCTCTCTCCTCTTCTCTCTCCTCCAACTCATCTAAAATATATTATTTAATGTCTTATAGTCAGCTGACTGGACTCTATTGTACTTGCTCTTATCCGAAACATATCATTGCTTCCACGTTTAAAACAAAACAAAAAGGCAGCAAGCCACAGTTTCTGAAACAATTATCGGACCTCTGTTCCGGGATTCTCTTCCCGGTCTCGGTAAGAAAGCTCAAACCCTGGATGTGGTACATGTGTATGCAGGGTAAATATGCGTAGATCTAACTGTAGATGTGGTAGATTGAATTCGTAGATGGTGGTTCAGATTTATGGAACCATTTTTACCCGCCTTAGTGAATTTAAGTAGTGCTATAGATTGACCAGTTCACGGTTTTAAGTGTTAAATCTACCCTAGACTTTCCACTCCGTCGAGCACAGCCACGGTGGTGTTGCCTTCCATTCTGTCCAGCTCACCAACCTTTGCGCTTACTCCTGCTCCGCTCACTGTAAGCTTTCTATGTCATGATTACCGTTGTTCTAGTGGCTTGTGTTGGTCAATGAACCATGCGCAATTGAATGGCATACTTACCATTGTTCATTCGTCTTGTGTAGGCCATCCCGCCTTCTCCCGACCCGATGAACAAGCCATCTATGGCATGGCTGGAGCTTGACAAGGCGCTAGCTCATTCATATATGTTTCAACCCAAACCAAATATGGTGTCGGTAGCGCCTCTGTTAGAGTTTGTCCTGAACAGGGCTTCTGAGGTACTCAACAGGGGGTTGACTGTACTCGTGGCTTCAAAGAACAACATCTGAAGAGTGTGTAACGATGTTCTTGACTTACAGGTGTTTCAGTCACCCCTACTCAAGTGTACAACCACATGAGCAAGTGGAGGTTTAGGTGGGAAAAGGTGTGCAAGGTTAAGAATGTTCGAGGAGTGACATTTTTTAGCGGGAGTTGTGCCACCATGATGGACAAGGAGCAGCTGAAGTCACACCTCATGGTGTGCTTTGCATATCACTTCTTCGTTGAGCGTGTTCATTCTATTATGATGAACTCAACTAACGTAATGTCTTCTCATTTGTAGCTAGGGATGGCACCCGCAGGGTATGGGTACGGGTGGATCCACCCCATACCCGCACGTACCTATCACCCTCGATCTTACCCGTCACCCGTACCCATACCCATCACCCGGTAGGGTAAATACCGCGGGTAAAAATTACCAGGGTTTACAACACATCAAATTGAGCAAAAAAATAATCATAAACAATGTATAACCATAATTTATGAAAGTGGCATATTACAAATAATAACACTTTACATGCACTACAACAAATCATGAATGGAAAACAATAATAAATAGCAGCGTATAGTCATCACTTTAAGTTAACAAACTCTAATTTGATCGTACATAAGGCCACAAATAAGCATTACAATAAAGTCTCAACAATATAACAAGTTCAACCAAAATAAACTGGAACAATCAAATAGTAGCAAAATAGAGACCGTGACACGCCACTTTATTTAATCTTAACTATGTGACTTGACAAGACCATGCCTCCACATCTCAAAGAGCCAAGTCCTAGTGGAAAAAATGATTACATTCACTGTTAGAATTTGCATTGTAAAAGATGTAGTCAAATACTCAAGTTGGTAATTACTAACCTCCACCCCCTCTTGGATATCTTGAAGGCAAGTCCAAAAGCTAGCATCCCCTTTAATAGAATCTACAATAAACAATTAGCACACATGAAAAGACAATATTAGTAATGCTTACATAAACAGAAAATATGAATAAACTAATATATTTGCGCACCTTTGTATTTGTTTCTAAGCCAATCTTGGGAGCACATCAAAGCCTCCAACATATCAGGTGTTAAGCGGCTCCTATGCTCACTAATATTCTGCCACTTGTGCAAAAGGTTGACTCTGAAGCAATTGTTGTCATAGGAATAGCAAAAACATCTCTTGCGACCTTCCTTAATGTTGGATACCTCATTCCATCCACTTTCCACCAATCCAACACATTGAATTTATCTGTGCAAGGCACTAAGGTAGCTGACAAGTACATATCTATTTCACCTTGTAGCTTAGTTGTTGTTGGACTTTGCTTGGCAACAATTTCATTCAATACATTCATGATTGCATAAGTTTTTGAAGAAATCGATTCTCCACATGGTTGATACACATTTTCTTCCACTTTATACTCTTCTAGCAATGCATGTAGTCTAGCAACTAAATCATCAACCAACTCAATGCACACATAAGAAGATGGCTCAATTCCATGGAGCATGGCAAAACAAGCTGTCAACATGTGCCTCTTGTATCGAGGATCAAGAAGTGTAGCCATTCCCATTAGACCTTGAATGTTCGTCCAATACTTGTCAAATTTAGTAGTCATTTCTTCTAACATATTTTTGATAATTGGGTTGCTAGAAGTGCCCCATTGTCTCATTTTCATTTTAATCTCACATAGTTTGGGGGAGTAAATATTAGCAGTCACATATTTAGTTCCTGAGAATATATAGCTTAGTTATCATAGAACAATTTAAGTTTAACTACCACATCCCCAGTAAACTCCCACTCTTTATCAGCAGGTAAATACTCATATTGCTTGTCAGTTTGTTTTGCACGTTCAAAAATAGCTCTATATGGCAAAGCTATTTCTAGCATCTCGAAAGTAGAGTTCCACCTAGTTTTGCAATCAAGAATCAGCTTTCTTGTTATTTTAACTCTCTTAAATTTTTCCATCTCCTCAAACTTCTCTATCCTTTGTCACGTGACCGTCCAATATGCCACACTTTCTCTGATGTTTACTATAGTTGACTTCATAACATCCAAGCCATCCTTAACTATAAGATTTAAGATGTGTGCACAACAACACATATGCACCAAAGTACCTTCCAAAGGGATCTTCTTCTTCCCTATCTTCCCCATGATCAAATCAATTGCCTTGTCATTGGTCGTGCAATTATCCACTATCACGGCCGTCAATTTTTCATCAATATTCCATTCAAGCAGGGAGTCGTATAGCTCTTGACATATCACATCAGCAGTATGTGGAGCTAGAACATATATAAACCTGAAGTATTCCACATATGGTCAAAAACAACAACACATTATAAAACAGCAGTACATAGTAAAAAGCAACTCATACTGGATAGCAGTACATAGTAACATCAACATATACTAAACAACAACACATACTAAATAGCAACTCATACTAAACAGCAGCACATAGTAACAACAACATATACTAAACAACAGAACATATTAGTACCTCATGATAATGCTCCTAAGCTTCCAAGAATCATCAACAAAATGAGTTGTGTGATATCCATATAACCCTTCTTTGTGCTATCAGTAGTCCACATACCTGTGGTGATAGCTACCCTTGATTGGTTCATGTTGGTCATGTAATCAATTTCCTTCTTTGTTTCTTTCTTGAAATTTTCCACAATATCATTCCAATAAAACAAACGAAGAGCATAATATATGTTACTTAATCATTGCTAACAAAAAAGTCAACATCAAATAAATTAAATAAAACCATAGGAGGTTATACCTATAAGTATTTCTTGTATGCAGCTTGAATAGCGGTTGAAGTGCATGGAGAAACTGCCGAAAACCAGCATGGTCTACTATAGATAGTGGGTATTCAGGCAACACCAACATGAGAGATGGGAATAACAAGGAGTACATCAACAAATGACGTATATCTGATAACCCCCAAGTGCAGGGGATCACCATAGTACAATTCGATAAGTATTTGAGTGTCGAACCCACGAAGAGCTGAAGGTAAACTATCTATTCTCTAAAGCCCTATAACCCACTTATATGGCCTTCTATGCAAATCTAGGAGATATGGTATGTGTGTAGAGGTTTTTATTAGAAACTAATAGTGCTGAAATTAAAATGCAAGTAAAAAATATGCAATAAAGTAAAGTGCAATGAGATGAAGGAAATTGAAGTGAAGTAACTCAAGAGAGCAAGTGTTCAGGCAAATTGCTATTTCATTTGTGTGGCTATCAAAATTAGTGAAGCTCATTATAGTCCTTTTAGTGTTTCTTATATGGAGGAGCCATAGATAGGTGTAGCCATTAATATGCGCAAATACACCCCTAGTGATTGATCCTAAGTCCATCAAAATGTGCAAACAAAGGAATTATTGAGACATGAAGTCCAACCACCGTTGTAAGTTTAAATGTCCCATAATTGGACCCCCCCCCCCCCCGCCGTTAGCATACATCTAAGAATCGAGACAATGTTTATGTCACTCCCGCTATCCCTCATCCTATGAACATGCAACGGTGATAACTTTATGCATCCCTGATACGTCTCCGACGTATCGATAATTTCTTATGTTCTATGCCATATTATTGATGATACCTACATGTTTTATGCACACTTTATGTCATATTCGTGCATTTTCTAGAACTAACCTATTAACAAGATGCCGAAGTGCCGATTGCTCGTTTTCTGCTGTTTTTGGTTTCGGAAATCCTAGTAACGAAATATTCTCGGAATTGGACGAAACAAAGACCCGTGGGCCTATTTCGCCACGAACCTTCCGAGAAGACCGAAGAGCATACGAAGTGGGGCCACGAGGTGGCCAAACCACATGGCGGCGCGGCCAAGGGGGCCCGCGCCGCCCTGTGGTGTGGGCCCCTCGTCGGCCCCCGACTCGCCCCTTCCGCCTACTTAAAGCCTCCGTCGCGAAACCCCGATGCGAAAAACCACGATACGGAAAACCTTCCGAGCCGCCGCCATCGCGAAGCCAAGATCCGGGGGACAGGAGTCTCTGTTCCGGCACCCTGCCGGAGCGGGGAAGTGCCCCGGAAGGCTCCTCCATCGACACCACCGCCATCTTCATCAACGCTGCTTGTCTCCCATGAGGAGGGAGTAGTTCTCCATCGAGGCTCGGGGCTGTACCGGTAGCTATGTGGTTCATCTCTCTCCTATGTACTTCAATACAATAATCTCATGAGCTGCCTTACATGATTGAGATTCATATGATGATGCTTGTAATCTAGATGTCGCTATGCTAGTCAAGTGAATTTTACTTATGTGATCTCCGGAGACTCCTTGTCCCACGTGTGTAAAGGTGACAGTGTGTGCACCGTGTGGGTCTCTTAGGCTATATTTCACAGAATACTTATTCGCTGTTATGAATGGCATAGTGAAGTGCTTATTTATATCTCTTTATGATTGCAATGTATTTTGTATCACAATTTATCTATGTGCTACTCTAGCAATGTTATTAAAGTAGTTTTATTCCTCCTGCACGGTGTAATGGTGACAGTGTGTGCATCCGTGTTAGTACTTGGTTTATGCTATGATTATGATCTCTTGTAGATTTTGAAGTTAACTATTGCTATGATGGTATTGATGTGATCTATTCCTCCTACATAGTGTGAAGGTGACAGTGTGCACACTATGTTAGTACTTGGTTTAGTCGAATTGATCTTTCATGCACTCTAAGGTTATTTAAATATGAACATTGAATTGTGGAGCTTGTTAACTCCGGCATTGAGGGTTCGTGTAATCCTACGCAATGTGTTCATCATCCAACAAGAGTGTAGAGCATGCATTTATCTATTCTGTTATGTGATCAATGTTGAGAGTGTCCACTAGCGAAAGTCTAATCCCTAGGCCTTGTTCCTAAATACTGAAATACAAATCTGCTGCAATACTTGTTTTACTATTTTCTCTGCAAACAATCATCTTCCACACAATACGGTTAATCCTTTGTTACAGCAAGCCGGTGAGATTGACAACCTCATTGTTTCGTTGGGGCAAAGTACTTTGGTTGTGTTGTGCAGGTTCCACGTTGGCGCCGGAATCTCTGGTGTTGCGCCGCACTACATCCCGCCGCCATCAACCTTCAACGTGCTTCTTGGCTCCTCCTGGTTCGATAAACCTTGGTTTCTTTCTGAGGGAAAACTTGCTGCTGTGCGCATCATACCTTCCTCTTGGGGTTGCCCAACGAACGTGTGAAATACACGCCATCAAGCATATTTTCTAGCGTCGTTGCCGGGGAGATCAAGACACGCTGCAAGGGGAGTCTCCACTTCTCAATCTCTTTACTTTGTTTTTGTCTTGCTTAGTTTATTTACTACTTTGTTTGCTGCACTAAATCAAAATACAAAAAAATTAGTTACTTGTTTTACTTTACTTAATATCATGCATGTTTTTATTTCACTAGTTAAGCATAATGGAAAACAACAAAAATATGAGAGATCTTTATGAACATTATCTTGAATTAGGACATGATGTGTTTGAAGAGAGAATTAAAAAACCCATGGAACTTTATATGCATGCTAATGGGAATGTTATTACTATGGATGCTTTGAACACCATTGTTGCTAATGCTATGGAAAATTCTAAGGTTGGGGAAGCTGGCTCTGATGAGCATGATCTTTTTAGTCCCCAAGCATTGAGGAGAAAATTTTCTTTTATGATTACAATATGCCTCCTATATATGATGATAGCCACTTTGTTGAATTTGCTCCCACTACAACTAATAAAATTGATTATGCTTACGTGGAGAGTAATAATTTTATGCATGAGACTCATGATAAGAATGCTTTATGTGATAGTTATATTGTTGAGTTTGCTCATGTTGCTACTGAAAGTTATTATGAGAGAGGAAAATATGGTTGTAGAAATTTTCATGTTACTAAAATGCCTCTCTATGTGCTGAATTTTTTGAAGCTACACTTGTTCCATCTTCCTATGCTTGTTACTTTGCTCTTCATGAACTTGTTTATTTACAAGACTCCTATGCATAGGAAGCATGTTAGACTTAAATTTGTTTTGAATTTGCCTCTTGATGCTCTCTTTTGCTTCAACTACTATTTCTTGCGAGTGCATCATTAAAACTCGCTGAGCCCATCTTAATGGCTATAAAGAAAGAACTTCTTGGGAGATAACCCATGTGTTTATTTTGCTACAGTACTTTGTTTTATATTTGTGTCTTGGAAGTTGTTTACTACTGTAGCAACCTCTCCTTATCTAAGTTTTGAGTTTTGTTGTGCCAAGTAAAGTCTTTGATAGTAAAGTAAGTACTAGATTTGGATTACTGCGCAGTTCCAGATTTCTTTGCTGTCACGAATCTGGGTCTACCTCCCTGTAGGTAGCTCAGAAAATTAAGCCAATTTACGTGCATGATCCTCAGATATGTACGCAACTTTCATTCAATTTGAGCATTTTCATTTGAGCAAGTCTGGTGGCCTAATAAAATCCATCTTTACGGACTGTTCTGTTTTGACAGATTCTGCCTTTTATTTTGCATTGCCTCTTTTGCTATGTTGGATGAATTTCTTTGATCCATTAATGTCCAGTAGCTTTATGCAATGTCCAGAAGTGTTAAGAATGATTGTGTCACCTCTGAACATGTTAATTTTTATTAAGCACTAACCCTCTAATGAGTTGTTTCGAGTTTGGTGTGGAGGAAGTTTTCAAGGATCAAGAGAGGAGTATGATGCAATATGATCAAGGAGAGTGAAAGCTCTAATCTTGGGGATGCCCCGGTGGTTCACCCCTGCATATTATAAGAAGACTCAAGCGTCTAAGCTTGGGGATGCCCAAGGCATCCCCTTCTTCATCGACAACATTATCAGGTTCCTCCCCTGAAACTATATTTTTATTCCGTCACATCTTATGCACTTTGCTTGGAGCGTCGGTTTGTTTTTGTTTTTTGTTTTGTTTGAATAAAATGGATCCTAGCATTCACTTTATGGGAGAGAGACACGCTCCGCTGTAGCATATGGACAAATATGTCCTTAGGCTTTACTCATAGTATTCATGGCGAAGTTTCTTCTTCGTTAAATTGTTATATGGTTGGAATTGGAAAATGCTACATGTAGTAACTCTAAAATGTCTTGGATAATTTGATACTTGGCAATTGTTGTGCTCATGTTTAAGCTCTTGCATCATATACTTTGCACCCATTAATGAAGAAATACTTAGAGCTTGCTAATTTGGTTTGCATATTTGGTTTCTCTAGAGTCTAGATAACATCTAGTATTGAGTTTTGAACAACAAGGAAGACGGTGTGGAGTCTTATAATGTTTACAATATGTCTTTTATGTGAGTTTTGCTGCACCGTTCATCCTTGTGTTTGTTTCAAATAACCTTGCTAGTCTAAACCTTGTATCGAGAGGGAATACTTCTCATGCATCCAAAATCCTTGAGCCAACCACTACGCCATTTGTGTCCACCATACCTACCTACTACATGGTATTTATCCGCCATTCCAAAGTAAATTGCTTGAGTGCTACCTTTAAAATTCCATCATTCACCTTTGCAATATATAGCTCATGGGACAAATAGCTTAAAAACTATTGTGGTATTGAATATGTACTTATGCACTTTATCTCTTATTAAGTTGCTTGTTGTGCGATAACCATGCTTCGGGGACGCCATCAACTATTCTTTGTTGAATATCATGTGAGTTGCTATGCATGTCCGTCTTGTATGAAGTAAGAGAGATCTACCACCTTAATGGTTGGAGCATGCATATTGTTAGAGAAGAACATTGGGCCGCTAACTAAAGCCATGAATCATGGTGGAAGTTTCAGTTTTGGACACACATCCTCAATCTCATATGAGAATAATAATTGTTGCCACATGCTTATGCATTAAAGAGGAGTCCATTATCTCGTTGTCCATGTTGTCCCGGTATGGATGTCTAAGTTGAGAATACTCAAAAGCGAGAAATCCAAAATGCGAGCTTTCTCCTTAGACCTTTGTACAGGCGGCATGGAGGTACCCCATTGTGACACTTGGTTAAAACATGTGCATTGCAAAGATTCGGTAGTCCAATCTAATTAGGACAAGGTGCGGGCACTATTAGTATACTATGCATGAGACTTGCAACTTGTAAGATATAATTTTCATAACTCATATGCTTTATTACTACCGTTGACAAAATTGTTTCATGTTGACATAGGCATCCCAAATGGGCCTGCCGAATATAGTACCCGGGGTTTATTGAAGGCCCACTACCCGAAGAATAAGAAGATTCGGAAGCCCAAGATGTATTTAAGGAAAAGATAGAGTTGTAATAGGAGATGTTATTTGTAATCCGGCGGGATGAGTTAGAAACCGTCCCGGACTGCGTAACTTGTACGAAACGAAACCCTCGGCTCCACCTCTTATATAAAGGGGGAGTCGAGGGACGAGGAGATCATCGAATCATTGTCTGCAAACCCTAGTTTTCATATTCGTCGAGTACTTTTCGGCTGAAACCTTCGAGATCTACTTACCCTCTACTTCTAACTAAACCCTAGCCTACAATCCATAGGCATTGATAAGTTAATCCCTTGTCAATTGGCGCCGTATGTGGGAATTAGAGGCGTAAGGATCTGATCTCGATGGCACGTTCAAGATCTTCGACATCGTCAACCGGAAGCAACACTATGGATCGAGGTAAACAGATCGCTGCTGGTCTTGTTGATTTTGTTCCTCACCCACCCTCCCGTTTGGATGCATATGCGTATCCGGCGGAGCCCCTTGGAGATGACGTTCGGAAGGTTCCACTTTCGCGTCGAGAAGGAAGGATCGTATCGTGTCGAAATTCCGATTTCGTCGGGATCGTCGGCGGTCGATTCTCGATTTTTCAAGCTATGCATCGTCAACCGAGTCGAAGAAGAAACTTCGGCAACACGTTACGTCGGCATCGAGCAAGAGAAACTCGCCAAGACCTTCGACAACGCATCGTTTGAGTCATCCGCGGACTCATATATAAGCGATGGCTCAAGCGATGTCGACGATTACGACTTCATCGACAAATCTCTCACGATGGGCAAGGTCTTCATCAATCTCAACAATGATGTCACCGAACCCAACATAGATCTGAGTACAAAATATCATCAGATTTATGCTATCGAAAATCAAGAGGAAACATCGGAGGCTTTCGACGAGTTGGGAAATCCTTTTGTCGATCCCTCAGATCTAAGGAGAGGTATGGGCACTAAATATGTCGGGCCCACACCACGCGTCAGAGTCCAACTTCCACGAGCAGCACTGGGATAGAGCGGCAAAAGCCATAGATGGTTCGGAACCAATGACGACAACAGCTACGGCTCAAGAGCTGCAAGCTTATCAATATATGCTCGCACGAACTGCCCGAGAAATAGAAAAACAGACAGGCTGAGTTGAACGGGAGAAAGGAGGCAGCTACGCATCCGAGCGAGGAGAAGGGCAGATCTAAGTGGACAATCTAGAGTTTCGGGTGATAGCCACGGGAGGCTCGGAACGAGAGGAAGATCAAGGTTACAACACATACCCGAAGCGAAAAGAGAGTACTTGGTTCAAAACCTCAACATGTCTTTTATGTCGATAGATACAAGAGGAAATATTATCCCTAAGACACCGAAGCTGGGTATATGGCGACACAAGCTTACATCCTTGCATCCGAGGCCACCCCGGGAGATCCAAGGGAAACATTATACAACATGGCATTGGCGGGGGTTGGAGCTATGGGGACGGCGTTCGTAGCAACGCCTCCCGAAGGAGCGGCAAGGCAAAATAGTCCACGACCTGCGGCGGCGACGGCGGCAGCTCCGGAAGGACCAAGTGGAGCAAGAGATACGGGAGCACAAGCAAGGGTCGATAGAGCGAGGCAAAGCAGAAGAGATCATCGGCGGTCCCGGAGCTTAATGACGAGGATATGTGCGGTCTACCGTGCTTCACGAGAAGAGTCCGAAAAACTCGAGTCCCCTCGGGATTCAAGTTACCCGATCACTTCAAAAAGTTCGACGGCCTGCAAGATCCGGAGGACCAGTTAATTGATTACCTCGAGACGGTGAAGCTAGCTGGAGGAACTAGAGCAACAGCCATGCAAAGTATCCAGGTGCACTTAAGTGGAGCCGCACGATCTTGGATCAAAAAACTTCCGCCAGGATCCATCGACAGCTGGGAAAGTTTCGAGGACGTATTCGTCAAGAACTTCAGGTCCACGTGCAAAAAACCTGCGTCGTTAGAAGAGCTGAGGGCATGTCGACAAAAGCCGAGATGAATCAATGAGAAAATATATCCAAAGGTGGAACATCATAAAAAACTCGGCAGAAAATATATCCGACGAGAGAGCAATAGATGCGTTTGTCGCGAGAATCGAGCGTGGAGATTTTGTCGAGGACTTGGGAAGGACCAATCCAAAAACGAGTATCCGCGTTGATGGAGATAGCAAATAGATGGGCGAGACGGAGAAGACGCTGTCCACAATAAACGACACGAGTCGCCGGAAGAAGACCGTGGTCGAAATTATCAATCGAGGCGACGATTTCCTCGGCGGTATCCGAATTATGACGCCCAGGGCAAATTTCGGCGGGATTTCGGGCAAATACGGGAGGAAGCAACGGAGACGATTATCGGAGAAGCAATGAGCAGCGAAGCGATAATAGGGACGACTCCCGCAACGAGGCAAAATAGTGGGCCAAGGTTTCCACGACCTTTTGTGTCTCCCGAAGAAATGTTAAATGGACCGTGCCGAGATGCATTTTTTCCTCGATAGCAATGGGAAAAGACAGTCAGGACACCTGCAGAAAGATTGACGAAATTTTCAAGCAATGTTCAGATGTGCAGAAAACGCTCACGCACGAGCAGCACAGAGAAATCCTCGGGAGCCTAGGAGCGAAGTTCACCTACCGCCACCTCCCGCGATTACAGAGGACAATCGACACCAGCTCAGAATAGCGGCAGCACCTGCACCACCACCCTATGTTGATCCTAACTCCAACGGAGCAGTGTCGATGATTCGAAGGGAAGGCCATCCAATAGAGCTCAAAAAGTAATCTCACGACAGGTGTTTATGGCGAGAGAAAATGCCTCCACCAACGAGTTAAGTACCTTAATTGGTCGGGACAAGATATCGGCTTCACAATAGCAGATCATCCGCAGCAAGTTCCTCGACCGAGGCAGTCAGCACTTATTACGCCGGCGGTTATTGCGGGCTTTGATGTTTCTCGAGTATTCATAGATGGTGGCAGCAGCTTAAACCTTATGTATGCGAGATACATTGAGGAAGATGAACATATCCTTAGCAAACCTGAAGCCAACGGACACAAGGTTCCACGGCATCACACCGGAAAAACCAAGTTACCCATTGGGAAAGATCAACCTCGACGTTC
This sequence comes from Lolium rigidum, assembly GCF_022539505.1. Taxonomy (NCBI): domain Eukaryota; kingdom Viridiplantae; phylum Streptophyta; class Magnoliopsida; order Poales; family Poaceae; genus Lolium; species Lolium rigidum. The sequence goes on along the minus strand of NC_061511.1, from coordinate 166,927,836 downwards.
AGTTTGGAACCCGAGAAAATTATAGAATCGAGAAATTGGAGTTTGAAGTCGTGGATTTTCCATCGCAATACCACGCCTTGTTGGGACGACCAGCATATGCTAGATTCATGGCGAGTACCACACTATACATACCTGTTATGGAGATTGCCTGGACCCAAGGGACCAATCACGGTCAAAGGGAGTTTTGCCTTAGCTGATAAGTGCGACAAGGATTGCCATCGGTTATCAGAAACCTTCGGGATGCAAGCCGAATACTTGGCATCGAAAAGCATGACTGATTACGACGTACTGCCAGACGTTGGAAGGCCAAACAAAGAATCAACTTTCAACACGAGAGAAAAATTCTAAGGAGGTGCGAGATTCACCCGACAGATCCAAAAAGACGACATCCATTGCAAACAACATGGATATCGCATAGGAAAGCGCGCTCGTCGAGTTCCTCCGTGAGAACTGGAAAATCTTCGCATGGTGTCCAGCTGACATGCCGGGAGTACCCGGGGAACTTGCCGAGCACCACCTAAATTTGGATCCAACGAGCGAAACCAATCGAGACAACCTTTGCGGCGTTTTTCGGAACCAAACCGCAAATCCATGCTATCGAAATAAATCGACTAGAGGGAAGCTGGTTTTATCGAGAGAGATATCTACAGAAGCCACATGGGTAG
>NC_061511.1:166766676-166927071 GCF_022539505.1 Lolium rigidum | reverse complement strand
CTAGAAGAAATACATGAATCGGCCTTGTATACAAAGTTTGGGCTAGTTTGCCCGTGTATACGTAAATATAGTAGGATACGTGTCGGTTAGATAGAATTTGGCTCGTGCACGGTTGGGATTATTCCCACGTTAGAAAGTCCACGGACTATAAATATGTATCTAGGGTTATTGAGAAAGACATACAATCACGTTCATCACAAACCAATCTAGGCGCATCGCCAACCCCTTGTTTCGAGGGTTTCTTCCGGGTAAGCATCATGCTGCCTAGATCGCATCTTGCGATCTAGGCAGTACACGTTTATTCGTTGTTCATGCGTTGCTCGTGCTGAAGCCTTATTGATGGCGAGCAACGTAGTTATCATAGATGTGTTAGGGTTAGCATTTGTTTCATCGTATCATATGCTTTCGTCCATGTAACCCTTAGACATCTAGCCGCCCTTACACCTATCTTAGGTGTAGGGGCGGCACCTCGCTTGATCCTTATTTAGTAGATCCGATCCGTTATGATTGCTCCTTGTTCTTCAAGGATTAGTTTAATATCTGCATAGTTAGGCCTTGCAAACGGGTTGAAGGATCCAGTAGCACGTAGGGTGTAGTTTGCTAACCCTAGATGAGATGTTCCGGGATCAACTTCATGCTGGTTTTTAGGCCTTGTCTAGGGTCGGTTTATTATCACCGTGCGTGGCTGCCAGGCTCAATCACGCGTAGGATGTTCCGATTATGTGGTGAAAACCCTAAATCGTAGTAGGTCGTTTTAGCTTTATATTGATCAAGCAGGACCACCATGTGATCGTATACCTCATACGGATCATGGGTGGATCGGCTCCTTGAGCCGATTCACAGGACAACCCGAGAGCCGATCGAGGCTCGTATTTAATGTTTACGTGTATGCCATGCAGGAAACTAAGCGAAGCAAATCCATCACCTTCTCGACCAGGTATAGGTCAGGTGGCACGCCCTTGCACCAGCATCGGACGTGCGGGCCGAGGCTTTGCGGGCCGTCTCTCGAGGGACCAGGGCCAGCCGCAGTCCTGGGAGCCTCCCGGCTCTACTGTGTTGCCCGTCGCTGCTCGCCGGTGGGTTTCTGACCGCAACACCCGGTTATGCCGTTCATGGACACAGTCATCCAAGCTTCGGCGAGGCACTCCTCTTCCTTCCCCGTCCATTTGATACGTGGTTCGGCAGGCGGCGAGTCTTTCTTCCTCTTCTTCTTTCCCTTCGACAGGTTGTCGTCGGCGACCTCGGCTTGAGTTGGCTGTTCTTCTTCTTCGACGGCTTGGCTTCCGTCGGCCACATCTGCGTGCCGCGACAGCTTTCGTCGCCCTCGCCTCCTCTTGCGTGAAGAACCCCGGGATCGCAGCGGCGGCCATGGAGCCGAAGTTGATCATCTCGTGGATCACCTCGTCGTTCGGCGCCGCCATCGCACCGAACGGGAGTGGCCCTCGTCGCAGGGCCGGCGAGATGCCCTCGTACTGGTTCTCGTTCAGGTTGCCGACAGCGAGCTCGGGCGGCGACGGCATGAACCTGCACGTTTGGCCGTAGGTGTCCTCTTGGAACATGGCAGACGACGACGGCGAGAAGCTCGAAGGGGAGAAAGTCGACGGGGAACTGCTTGTACCTTGCATCGGCCATTGGTCGGGGAACATGGCGGCGCGTCCGCCGCCACGAGCATGGCCCATGCTCATGGCCATGGAGATCTTCCTCGCTTGTTCGTCCTGGGCGAACGCCGCCGCCCTCTTCGCGGAGAGTTTTTTCTCCCTCTCCGCCCTGCCGCTTATTTCGATCTGGCGCCGCCGCTCGACGTCCGCCGCGCACTGTGTGTCGGACAGACCCGGCGGCCGCTCCTTCGGCGCCCGCGGCTTCCTCGCCTTCGGCGGCATGGGGGTGGACGAGAAGACGAGGAGGAGAATGGAGATGCCTATCCACAAATTCCGCGGGAGAGAATGGGGATATGCAAGCAAATTGGAGGGAAATCGACAGGATTTGGCTTTCCTGTCGCCGACTACGAGGGTCCACACGACGTTTCGCGCCAAATTCTTTCGTCTGGAGTCCCGAGCGCGCCTCGGGGGACTGGGGATGGCGTGGGCTCGCCGGATGGATGAAGGGCCAAATCCGGACGAAAACGAAAAACCGAGATCGCGACTGGGCCGAATTTCGCCGTCCGGATGGAAAAAACGACGCTCGTGGGCCTCGTCGGGGAGACGAATGGAGATGCTCTAAGCATGCACGGAAGAGTCCGGTATCAACTTGTACTAGCGAAGCAAATCAGATCAGTAATGGAAAATCATGAAAAAACACAAATTCATGCATTTACGAATAGTAACTTCTTCCCAACAATACCCGGTTATCTGTTTTGTTTGTTTGATTGGCTTCTGTAGTGTAAATTTCCTAGCTTGGTCTCAGTCAATCAATAGTGGCACGGTGTTCTATGATGATAGTCATTTTCAATTAATGAATAAAACAGCTACACAACAAGCATCTCAAATATACATGAAACTGAAATATGTAAGGAAAGCAAAGTTGCCGATTCTTGATTACATGCATTTTAAGACAACCATCTAGCTACTGCTATGGACCCATAGTCCAGGGATGGACTACTCACGCATTACTTCGAAGGCGATGATTTCCCCTCCGGCAGGATGCCGGGAAGAGCTTAAAAAACCCCCGAGATGGGTTCTGCGCTGGCGGCCGTGACATAACTTTTCGTGGATGGAGGCTCGGGTATCCAGTATTTTCCCGAGAAGATGTATAAAAATGCGGAGGATTCAGGTCGGTGGGGCGCCTATGGGCCCCACACCTACCCTAGGCGCGGGCCAGCCCTAGGCCATGCCTAGGGGTGGTGTGGGCGCCCTGGTGCGCATTTTCGTCCCCCCTCCGGACTTCGTCTTCGTTTCGATAAAATATTGACTTCGGCTTTTGTTTCGTCCAATTCCGAGAATATTTCCTGTATAACTTTCCTGAAATACAAAAATAGCAGAAACCAGGTAACTGATACGTCCCCGACGTATCGATAATTTCTTATGTTCCATGCCATATTATTGATGATACCTACATGTTTTATGCACACTTTATGTCATATTCGTGCATTTTCTTGAACTAACCTATTAACAAGATGCCGAAGTGCCGCTTCTGTTTTCTCGCTGTTTTTGGTTTCAGAAATCCTAGTAACGAAATATTCTCGGAATTGGACGAAATCAAGACCCAGGGTCCTATTTTGCCACGAACCTTCCAGAAGACCGAAGAGCATACGAAGTGGGGCCACGAGGTGGCGGCACCACAAGGCGGCGCGGCCAAGGGGGGGGGGGCGCGCCGCCCTATGGTGTGGGCCCCTCGTCAGCCCTCCGACTCTGCCCTTCCGCCTACTTAAAGCCTCCGTCGCGAAACCCCTGATGCGAAAAACCACGAGATGGAAAACCTTACTGAGACGCCGCCGCCGCCAATCCCATCTCGGGGGATTCCGGAGATCTCCTCCGGCACCCTGCCGGAGAGGGGATTCATCTCCGGGAGGACTCTACACCGCCATGGTCGCCTCCGGAGTGATGAGTGAGTAGTTCACCCCTGGACTATGGGTCCATAGCAGTAGCTAGATGGTTGTCTTCTCCTCATTGTGCTTCATTGTTGGATCTTGTGAGCTGCCTAACATGATCAAGATCATCTATCCGTAATACTCTATGTTGTGTTTGTCGGGATCCGATGGATAGAGAATACCATGTTATGTTAATTATCAAGTTATTACATATGTGTTGTTTATGATCTTGCATGCTCTCCGTTATTAGTAGAGGCTCTGGCCAAGTTTTTGCTCTTAACTCCAAGAGGGAGTATTTATGATCGATAGTGGGTTCATGCCTGCATTGACACCTGGGACAGTGACAGAAAGTTCTAAGGTTGTGTTGTGATGTTGCCACTAGGGATAAAACATTGGCGCTATGACCGAGGATGTAGTTGTTGATTACATTACGCACCATACTTAATGCAATTGTCTGTTGCTTTGCAACTTAATACTGGAAGGGGTTCGGACGATAACTCGAAGGTGGACTTTTTAGGCATAGATGCAGTTGGATGGCGGTCTATGTACTTTGTCGTAATGCCCAATTAAATCTCACTATACTTATCATGACATGTATGTGCATTGTTATGCCCTCTCTATTTGTCAATTGCCCGACCGTAATTTGTTCACCCAACATGCTTTTATCTTATGGGAGAGACACCTCTAGTGAACTGTGGACCCCGGTCCATTCTTTTAATACTGAAATACAAATCTGCTGCAATACTTGTTTTACTGTTTTCTCTGCAAACAATCATCTTCCACACAATACGGTTAATCCTTTGTTACAGCAAGCCGGTGAGATTGACAACCTCACTGTTTCGTTGGGGCAAAGTACTTTGGTTGTGTTGTGCAGGTTCCACGTTTGCGCCGGAATCTCTGGTGTTGCGCCGCACTACATCCCGCCGCCATCAACCTTCAACGTGCTTCTTGGCTCCTCCTGGTTCGATAAACCTTGGTTTCTTTCTGAGGGAAAACTTGCTGCTGTGCGCATCATACCTTCCTCTTGGGGTTCCCAACGAACGTGTGAAATACACGCCATCAAGCATATTTTTCTGGCGCCGTTGCCGGGGAGATCAAGACACGCTGCAAGGGGAGTCTCCACTTCTCAACCTCTTTACTTTGTTTTTGTCTTGCTTTATTTTATTTACTACTTTGTTTGCTGCATTATATCAAAACACAAAAAAATTAGTTGCTAGTTTTACTTTATTTACTGTCTTGCACTCTATATCAAAAACACAAAAAAATTAGTTTACTTGCATTTACTTTATCTAGTTTGCTTTATTTACTACTCCTAAAATGGTCACCCCTGAAAATACTAAGTTGTGTGACTTCACTAGCACAAATAATAATGATTTCCTATGCACACCTATTGCTCCACCTGCTACTACAGTAGAATTCTTTGAAATTAAACCTGCTTTACTGAATCTTGTCATGAGAGAGCAATTTTCCGGTGTTAGTTCCGATGATGCTCGCTGCCCATCTCAATAATTTTGTTGAATTGTGTGAAATGCAAAAGTATAAATATGTAGATGGTGACATTATAAAATTAAAATTGTTTCCTTTCTCATTAAGAGGAAGAGCTAAAGATTGGTTGCTATCTCTCGCCTAAGAATAGTATTGATTCATGGACTAAATGCAAGGATGCTTTTATTGGTAGATATTATCCTCCTGCTAAAATTATATCTTTGAGGAGTAGCATAATGAATTTTAAACAATTGGATAATGAACATGTTGCTCAAGCTTGGGAAAGAATGAAATCCTTGGTTAAAAATTGCCCAACCCATGGACTGACTACTTGGATGATCATCCGAACCTTCTATGCAGGACTAAATTTTTCTTCGCGGAATTTATTGGATTCAGCTGCTGGAGGTACCTTTATGTCCATCACTCTTGGTGAAGCAACAAAGCTCCTTGATAATATGATGGTTAATTACTCTGAATGGCACACGGAAAGAGCTCCACAAGGTAAGAAGGTAAATTCTGTTGAAGAATCCTCTTCCTTGAATGATAAGGTTGATGCTATTATGTCTATGCTTGCGAATGATAGGACTAATGTTGATCCTAATAATGTTCCGTTAGCTTCATTGGTTGCCCAAGAAGAACATGTTGATGTAAACTTCATTAAAAATAATAATTTCAACAACAATGCTTATCGGAACAATTCTAGTAATAACTATAGGCCATATCCTTATAATAATGGTAACGATTATGCTAATTCTTATGGGAATTCTTACAACAATAATAGGAATACACCCCCTGGACTTGAAGCCATGCTTAAAGAATTTATTAGTACACAAACTGCCTTTAACAAATCATGTTGAGGAAAAGCTCAATAAAATTGATATTCTTGCTTCTAGAGTTGATAGTCTTGCCTCCGATGTTGATCTTTTGAAATCGAAAGTTATGACTAATAGGGATATTGAAAATAAAATTGTTACTACAGCAAATGCCATCCAAGTTAGAATTAATGAGAATATAAGATTAATGGCTGAACTGCGTGCTAGGTGGGATAGAGAAGAAAATGAAAAACTAGCTAAAGAGAAAAATGTAGCTAAAGTTTGGACTATTACCACCACTAGTAATGCTAATGATTCACATGTTGCTGCACCTCCTACTATCAATGGTAAAATAATTGGTGTTGGCAATGCTTCTACTCCTAGTGCAAAGCGCGCAAAATTACTCGAAACTCGCTAAAACCGCTCGAAACCGCTTGTGATAAAACCGCTGAAATTTTTTCCAACCTTGGGGATGATAATCTCATTGCTTTAGATTGTAATGATTTAGATTTTGATGATTGCCACATCTCTGAAGTTATAAAGTTCTTACAAAAACTTGCTAAGAGTCCCAATGCTAGCGCTATAAACTTGGCTTTCACAAAACATATTACAAATGCTCTCATAAAAGCTAGAGAAGAGAAACTAAAACTTGAAACTTCTATTCCTAGAAAGCTAGAGGATGGTTGGGAGCCCATCATTAAAATGAGAGTCAAAGATTTTGATTGTAATGCTTTATGTGATCTTGGTGCAAGTATTTCGTTATGCCTAAAAAGTCTATGATATGCTTGACTTGCCACCATTGAAAAACTGTTATCTGGATGTTAATCTCGCTGATAATGCTAAAAAGAAACCTTTGGGGAAAGTTGATAATGTTCATATTATGGTTAACAATAACCTTGTCCCCGTTGATTTTGTTGTCTTGGATATTGAATGCAATGCATCTTGCCCCATTATATTGGGAAGACCTTTTCTTCGAACCGTTGGTGCTACTATTGATATGAAGGAAGGTAATATTAAATATCAATTTCCTCTCAAGAAAGGTATGGAACACTTCCCTAGAAAGAGAATGAAGTTACCTTATGATTCTATTATTAGAACAAATTATGATGTTGATGCTTCATCTCTTGATGTTACTTGAGTTACACTTTCTGCGCCTAGCTGAAAGGCGTTAAAGAAAAGCGCTTATGGGAGACAACCCATGTTTTTACTACAGTATTTTTTTTTATATTTGAGTCTTGGAAGTTGTTTACTACTGTAGCAACCTCTCCTTATCTTAGTTTTGAGTTTTGTTGTGCCAAGTAAAGTCTTTGATAGTAAAGTAAGTACTAGATTTGGATTACTGCGCAGTTCCAGATTTCTTTGCTGTCACGAATCTGGGTCTACCTCCTGTAGGTAGCTCAGAAAATTAAGCCAATTTACGTGCATGATCCTCAGATATGTACGCAACTTTCATTAAATTTGAGCATTTTCATTTGAGCAAGTCTGGTGGCCTAATAAAATCCATCTTTACGGACTGTTCTGTTTTGACAGATTCTTCCTTTTATTTCGCATTGCCTCTTTTGCTATGTTGGATGAATTTCTTTGATCCATTAATGTCCAGTAGCTTTATGCAATGTCCAGAAGTGTTAAGAATTATTGTGTCACCTCTGAACATGTGAATTTTTATTGTGCACTAACCCTCTAATGAGTTGTTTCGAGTTTGGTGTGGAGGAAGTTTTCAAGGATCAAGAGAGGAGTATGATACAATATGATCAAGGAGAGTGAAAGCTCTAAGCTTGGGGATGCCCCGGTGGTTCACCCCTGCATATTCTAGGAAGACTCAAGCGTCTAAGCTTGGGGATGCCCAAGGCATCCCCTTCTTCATCGACAACATTATCAGGTTCCTCCCCTGAAACTATATTTTTATTCCGTCACATCTTATGCACTTTGCTTGGAGCGTCGGTTTGTTTTTGTTTTTGTTTTGTTTGAATAAAATGGATCCTAGCATTCACTTTATGGGAGAGAGACACGCTCCGCTGTAGCATATGGACAAGTATGTCCTTAGGCTCTACTCATAGTATTCATGGCGAAGTTTCTTCTTCGTTAAATTGTTATATGGTTGGAATTGGAAAATGCTACATGTAGTAATTCTAAAATGTCTTGGATAATTTGATACTTGGCAATTGTTGTGCTCATGTTTAAGCTCTTGCATCATATACTTTGCACCATTAATGAAGAAACACATAGAGCTTGCTAATTTGGTTTGCATATTTGGTTTCTCTAAAGTCTAGATAATATCTAGTATTGGGTTTTGAACAACAAGGAAGACGGTGTAGAGTCTTATAATGTTTACAATATGTCTTTTATGTGAGTTTTGCTGCACCGTTCATCCTTGTGTTTGTTTCAAATAACCTTGCTAGCCAAAACCTTGTATCGAGAGGGAATACTTCTCATGCATCCAAAATACTTGAGCCAACCACTATGCCATTTGTGTCCACCATATCTACCTACTACATGGTATTTATCCGCCATTCCAAAGTAAATTGCTTGAGTGCTACCTTTAAAATTCCATCATTCACCTTTGCAATATATAGCTCATGGGAAAAATAGCTTAAAAACTATTGTGGTATTGAATATGTACTTATGCACTTTATCTCTTATTAAGTTGCTTGTTGTGCGATAACCATGTTCTCGGGGACGCCATCAACTATTCTTTGTTGAATATCATGTGAGTTGCTATGCATGTCCCTCTTGTCTGAAGTAAGAGAGATCTACCACCTTAATGGTTGGAGCATGCATATTGTTAGAGAAGAACATTGGGCCGCTAACTAAAGCCATGATTCATGGTGGAAGTTTCAGTTTTGGACATATATCCTCAATCTCATATGATAATAATAATTGTTGCCACATGCTTATGCATTAAAGAGGAGTCCATTATCTCGTTGTCCATGTTGTCCCGGTATGGATGTCTAAGTTGAGAATAATCAAAAGCGAGAAATCCAAAATGCGAGCTTTCTCCTTAGACCTTTGTACAGAGCGGCATGGAGGTACCCCATTGTGACACTTGGTTAAAACATGTGCATTGCAAAGATCCGGTAGTCCAAGCTAATTAGGACAAGGTGCGGGCACTATTAGTATACTATGCATGAGACTTGCAACTTGTAAGATATAATTTACATAACTCATATGCTTTATTACTACCGTTGACAAAATTGTTTCATGTTTTCAAAATAAAAGCTCTAGCACAAATATAGCAATCGATGCTTTCCTCTTTGAAGGACCATTCTTTTACTTTTATGTTGAGTCAGTTCACCTATCTCTCTCCACCTCAAGAAGCAAACACTTGTGTGAACTATGCATTGATTCCTACATACTTGCATATTGCACTTGTTATATTACTCTATGTTGAGAATTATCCATGAGATATACATGTTACAAGTTGATAGCAACCGCTAAAACTAAATCTTCCTTTGTGTTGCTTCAATGCCTTTACTTTGATTTATTGCTTTATGAGTTAACTCTTATGCAAGACTTATTAATACTTGTCTTGAAGTACTATTCATGAAAAGTCTTTGCTTTATGATTCACTTGTTTACTCATGTCATTACCATTGTTTTGATCGCTGCATCCACTACATATGTTTACAAATAGTATGATCAAGGTTATGATGGCATGTCACTTCAGAAATTATCTTTGTTATCGTTTTACTCGCTCGGGACGAGCAGAACTAAGCTTGGGGATGCTGATACGTCTCCGACGTATCGATAATTTCTTATGTTCCATGCCATATTATTGATGATACCTACATGTTTTATGCATACTTTATGTCATATTCGTGCATTTTCCGGAACTAACCTATTAACAAGATGCCGAAGTGCCGCTTCTGTTTTCTGCTGTTTTTGGTTTCGTAAATCCTAGTAACGAAATATTCCGGAATTGGACGAAATCAAGACCCAGGGTCCTATTTTGCCACGAACCTTCCAGAAGACCGAAGAGCATACGAAGTGGGGCCACGAGGTGGCGACACCACAAGGCGGCGCGGCCAAGGGGGGGGGCCGCGCCGCCCTATGGTGTGGGCCCCTCGTCAGCCCTCCGACTCTGCCCTTCCGCCTACTTAAAGCCTCCGTCGCGAAACCCCTGATGCGAAAAACCACGAGACGGAAAACCTTATCGAGACGCCGCCGCCGCCAATCCCATCTCGGGGGATTCCGGAGATCTCCTCCGGCACCCTGCCGGAGAGGGGATTCATCTCCCGGAGGACTCTACACCGCCATGGTCGCCTCCGGAGTGATGAGTGAGTAGTTCACCCCCGGACTATGGGTCCATAGCAGTAGCTAGATGGTTGTCTTCTCCTCATTGTGCTTCATTGTTGGATCTTGTGAGCTGCCTAACATGATCAAGATCATCTATCCGTAATACTCTATGTTGTGTTTGTCGGGATCCGATGGATAGAGAATACCATGTTATGTTAATTATCAAGTTATTACATATGTGTTGTTTATGATCTTGCATGCTCTCCGTTATTAGTAGAGGCTCTGGCCAAGTTTTTGCTCTTAACTCCAAGAGGGAGTATTTATGCTCGATAGTGGGTTCATGCCCGCATTGACACCGGGACGATGTGATGAAAGTTCTAAGGTTGTGTTGTGCTGTTGCCACTAGGGATAAAACATTGGCGCTATGACCGAGGATGTAGTTGTTGATTACATTACGCACCATACTTAATGCAATTGTCTCGTTGCTTTGCAACTTAATACTCGGAAGGGGTTCGGACGATAACCTGAATGTGGACTTTTTAGGCATAGATGCAGTTGGATGGCGGTCTATGTACTTTGTCGTAATGCCCAATTAAATCTCACTATACTTATCATGACATGTATGTGCATTGTTATGCCCTCTCTATTTGTCAATTGCCCGACTGTAATTTGTTCACCCAACATGCTTTTATCTTATGGGAGAGACACCTCTAGTGAACTCGTGGACCCCGGTCCATTCTTTTAATACTGAAATACAAATCTGCTGCAATACTTGTTTTTCTTTTTTCTCTCGCAAACAATCATCTTCCACACAATACGGTTAATCCTTTGTTACGAGCAAGCCGGTGAGATTGACAACCTCACTGTTTCGTTGGGGCAAAGTACTTTGGTTGTGTTGTGCAGGTTCCACGTTGGCGCCGGAATCTCTGGTGTTGCGCCGCACTACATCCCGCCGCCATCAACCTTCAACGTGCTTCTTGGCTCCTCCTGGTTCGATAAACCTTGGTTTCTTTCTGAGGGAAAACTTGCTGCTGTGCGCGTCATACCTTCCTCTTGGGGTTCCCAACGAACGTGTGAAATACACGCCATCAGTAACTGGCACAGTTGCATCTTGTTAATAGGTTACTGCCGGGAATCATGTAAAAGTTGCAACAAAGTGTAAACAAAACACATATGAATAATTGGTGTACAACAAGCATGGAGCATCAAAAATTATAGATACGTTTGAGACGTATCAGTCACCTATTTATAACCATACGATTATAAACATGTAAGGCTCAAAATAAACATATATTTACAAATCTAAAACAAATGGGAACACTTTTATTTATTAATTTTCTAGTGCACGAGTGTTGCTATAAATAAACTTATTTATTTATTTCCAATTTCGTTGCACTACCGTGGGCTTCTCCATCTAGTCCAGTCAAGATTCTTTTGGCAAGGGGATAGTGAAAATAAGAAATACCGGCTCTCTAAGTGGACTATTGTGTGTCAGCCTAAAGACCAAGGAGGGCTTGGTGTTCACGACCTTGAGGTTAAGAAGAGGGCCATGCTCTATAAATGACTAGCTAAACTACTTAATGAAGATGGTGTCTAGCAAACTATTTTGAAGAGGAAGTATGAGAGGCTCAAAAGCGATATCCTAGGTCTATTGGAAACCAGGGGGCTAACACTTTTGGGTTGGATTTATGGCGACGAAGAAGTTCTTCTTCCTATTTGGCTCATTCTCTATGAAAGATGGATCTCAGAGGAACACCACTGTCTGGGAGTAAAATTCAGCTTTATACAACATAGTGAGTCACGAAGGGGATACCTTGGCCAAGGTGATAGGAGTATTTTCCACCATCCGTGACATTCAGAAGGGATCTGTCGGCCTAGTCTTGCATATTGGAATGCCTTGCTATTGCCATATTGGTAATGGACAATCATAAAAAGAATAAAAAAAATAAAAAAGATCAGGACGTTTATGAAATATTTTCTTGCCTGACAATATCTTATATCTCACATGTGGTTTCTTTGTTTCTTTCTTTTCGAAAAGACATGTGGTTTCTCGTTTGATTGGCTACTCTAGTGTAAACTTCCTCTCTCGGGCCTATATCTCACATGATGTTTTTCCTCGTTTAATGAATAAAACATGAATACTGCATCTCAAATACATGAATCAGGATTTTTTTACAAGAGGAAAGTTGCTGACTCCATATTGCATTTATTTTAAAATTTGAATTGCACATGGTATTCTTTCAGCTAAGAAAACATATTTAGGCCCACTTCTTCCCTCAGCTTTTTCCAGAATCCGTCTTCCAAATATGTCTAATCTTCTAAATTAGTCTACCCGATACTAGTTTAGAAGTTTAAATAACTTTGGAAGATGGGTTTCTAGGAGAAGCTAAGGGGGATAATTTATGAAAGAAGCCATCCTAAAAACCGAAAAGAAAACCCCCTTAGAGCATCTCCAGTCGCGTCCCCCAAATGAGCCGCGGACAAGAAATGGGGAAAAAAGTCGTCCAGTCGCATCCCCCAAAGCTAATTAGCGCCTCATTTTGTGTCCGGCGTCCCCGGTAGAGACTCTATGCATAGAGTCTCTACCGGGGACGCCGGACACAAAATGAGGCGTCCACATGCATGCATGCAGCCCCTAGTCCCCACATGCTAGTCTCTTTCCCCACACTTTCTCTCACCTATTTTTCGCACATGGGGTGGTCCCCTCTATTAAAATGCATGCATCCAGACGCTGTTTGAGGGACGCGGCTGGGAATGGTCTCTTTTTTGTACAGATTTCTGGTCTCTTTTTATCCGGCGCGGTCCTAAACGTGCCCCAAATCATTTGTGCCGGACGCTTTTTGAGGGACGCGACTGGAGATGCTCTTAGTAGTTTAAGAGGCTAACTAATTAATGTGGATTGTTGAATATCTTTTTAGTGCTGCTACATGACTTGCAGCTTGTAATGGTGATATGGTACAGTAAAGAGGAAGGGCGTTGGATGAAAGAATTATGGTTCACTGAACCTGAAAAATGTTCTAATAATGAAAATGAAAACAACCCCAGTCTCTCCGCTGCGCCGATGCACAACAAGCATGGCACATGTTGGCATGCAAGCAGACCAATTTTGTTTCAACAGGGGGAACCGTAAGAGAAAAAGAGCAGAAGAAAGCTTGTACCGAAATTAATTTCTTCCAGCCTCAGCTTCTGAAAGTTGATGTAAACTTCTTATACTTCTTAAATTCGATTTACTTGTCTTTCCTCTAAATGAAATTACCTTCATGTGAGTGATCTTATCATTGAAATGGTCATATGTAGGGACTGGCAACATCTACTGCAGGCATGTCAGCTAACACAGTTAGATGCAATTACATTTACAAACTCATCTGCTAATTAAATTTCGCATACTATGTTTCTCCTTGCAGGTTTCCTCAAGTACTTTCCTGCTCACAACGCGCTAGGGGATTGGTAAGGCAATTTCCCTGGTTGCTGCTCCTTTTCCTGAACTATCTTTTTCTAGAACCAATGCCTCCTCCAGACCTGCTCCATCTGCTCTATCGGAAGCGTCTTTATCTCTGGCAGGAACATGTAAATCAGCAACATCATCACACAAATCCACATGACGAAGACAACTGCCGTCGAGTGGTAAATCACCTCCTCCATGTAGTAAATTAATACATGGTGGGTGGTGAAATGATTCACGTCCCGCGATCGCTGCCTATAAAAGGGTATGGGGACTCGGAATCTCTGCGGAAATGAGAAAATAGGATGTTTCATTTTAAGTCTTTGCACTTTCAGCAGCTAGCTGGGTTTGGTCAAGCAACATCTAAAAAGTTACAAATCTGGACGGTTATATCGTTCGCGTTCAGATGTAAAACAAGGAGTGAAAAGGGCTGCATGCCAGAGCGCATGATGCGTACATAGGAATGAGAGGTATCAGGATGACTTGACTCGCCACGATATTGTTGCACACAGTTTTTTTTTTTTTTTGAAACGAGCAAAAAAGCTTTTGTCTTATACTGATATAGGAGAAGCAAACAGGTACATGGAAAGAGCCAAAAAAGAAAAAAAAAAACGGGCGGACCAAAGTTCCGCCCAAGAAAACAACTCAGGTAATCAAGTCCGCAAGGCTCTTGGCACCTGCCAGGATCCAATCTTTTCCTTCTTCCCTGATCTTGTGCATAACGATCGAAGGCAGCGAACACTTGTTGTTGAAAACGCGCTCGTTCCTCTCCTTCCAAATCTCCCAAGTGACGAGAATAACCGCAGATCGCAGCCCTTTGGGAGAAGAGGTAGTGGTCGCTGTGATGGCCTGCCAATAATCAATGACCTTCGCTCTACCTTCTCCAAGACTGTTCATAAGATCCGGACAAGAGAGCCAGGAGGCCGCCGCGGTCCAGATGCGCTTGGAGAAACGGCATTCAAAGAGGATGTGCCGAGCCGTCTCGGGGGAGCATCTGCAGAGCTGGCAGGTGGGGTGATGGGGCCATCCCCGTTTTGCCAGGCGGTCGGCGGTCCAAAGGCGATTTTGGACGGCGAGCCACGCGAAAAAACGGCACTTCGGAGGGGCCCAGGTCTTCCAGACAATTTTCCCGAACTGGCAAGGTAGAGCTGTGAGGAACTGGGCTTTGTAAGCGGAGCTGGCAGAGTAGCACCCATTAGGGGTCAAAGACCAGGTGATGGAATCCTCTGAGTCTGGATCAAGTTGGACTTCGGCAAGAAGATCCCAAAGGCGAACGTATTGTTCCAGGTGCTCTACGGTGAAGGCGTCGACCACGATATCCGAAACCCAATTATGATCGGCCAGCGCCTCCTGGACCGTCCGATTCTTCCTTCTGGAGACCTTGAAAATCAGAGGAGAAAGGTCATTTGGAGGGGTGCCATGAAGCCATGAAGAAGACCAGAAGGAGGCCTTGGCACCGTTGCCAATGGTGACGCGAGTGGCTGGGTTGAAGAGTTCTAAATCAGCGGCATCATTGGGGGTTTCAGTGCCCACCCATGGCTTGTCCGGAGCCGTCCACTTATACCATAACCATCGAAGTCCGAGAGCCCCGAGAGAATTTTTCCAGGTCCAAGATACCCAAACCACCGAGCTCCTTTGGACGACAAACCTTCCGCCAGTTCACCTTGCATTTCCCCCACCGACCGTTTCTTTGCACGCCCAGAGCATACCACTGCTGATTTTTGCGAAGGCCTTGAGAATGCCTTTGTCGGCTTTCAGCGCCGTCAGCAGGAAGATAGGCATGGAGGATAAGACCGACTTAACCAGAGCGGTGCAACCGGCACGATTCAGGAACTTGCCTTTCCACGGGCTTAGGCGAGCCACGGCCTTGTCGATGTAAGGTTGGAGGTCCACCCGTCGGAGTCTTCCCAAAGAGAGAGGCAAACCCAAGTACTTGATGGGGAAGGGGGTTGTAGTCGCAGGGAAGTTTGCCAGAACCTCCTCAAGGTTTATGTCGGCGCACTGAATAGGGGCAATGGAGCTCTTCGCCACATTAGTCACAAGCCCGGTCACCTCACCAAAGCGTTGAAGTATGCTGGCCAGACCAGCGACATCTTGTGCAGTAGGGGCGAGGAAAACCGCTGCATCATCGGCGTAAAGGGAAATACTAGGGCCCTGCAAACCCCCGGGCATGGCAGAAATGAGGCCGGCTTCGGTAGCCTTCTCCAGGAGCCTCTGAAGCGGGTCAATGGCGATGTCGAAGAGCACAGGCGATAAAGGGTCCCCCTGACGAAGACCCCGACCATGAAGGATATCTCTGCCGGGGATCCCGTTAAGGAGAACACGGGAGGTGGCCGTGGAGAAAAGTGTCGTCATAAGCGCCTGCCATCTGTGAGGGAAGCCGAGGCGCTGCATAAGATCTAATAAATAGTCCCATCTCACCGTGTCGAAAGCCTTGGCGATGTCCAGTTTAATGAGGAGGGCCGGAACTTTCCTGCGATGCAACAGGCGGGCGGTATTCCGGACATACATGAAATTGTCGTGGATAGTTCTGGACTTGATGAAGGCACTCTAACTGTGGGACACGATCTCATTCATTCTTGGGCTGAGACGTCGTGCCATGGCTTTAGCTATGATCTTCGGGATCACGTGAATGAGACTAATGGGTCTGAAATCAGAGATGGACTCCGCTCCGTCTTTCTTAGGCAAGAGAACTATATTGGCGGAGTTGAGGATATGAAAACTGGTCGCCGAGAGCTCCGAAAAAGCATTAATGGTCTTCATAAGGTCGCCCTTGACAATCTCCCCAGCAAGAGCGAAAGAAAGCGATAGAGAAGCCGTCGGGGCCCGGAGCTTTGTCCGCAGGCATGTCTTCCAAAGCTTCCTTAATCTCAGCCTCGTTGAAGGGGAGACCTAAATTTTCCAGAAGGTGAGCGGTAGGGTTGAGAGCTTCCCAATTGAAGTCCAACTGTCGAGGAGGAGGTCGCCCAAGGGCCTGGGAAAAATGATCAAAGATCAAGTTTTCCTTATCTTCATGCGACACGGCCCAGCCCGAGTTCTGCCTGAGCCTCATGATGTGATTCTTGCGTTTTCTGGCATTAACCCGTAGATGAAAGAACTTGGTATTAGTGTCGCCTTCACGGAGGTAGTGGATCCTAGAAGCTTGACGCGTGCGAGATCTTTCTAGAGCGGCGAGGCCTTTGACACGGCGTTTTAGATTGGCGCGGAGCCATCTTTCCTCATGAGAGAGTGGGCGAGATTCTTGGGTGATATCCAACTGAAGAATAACGTCAAGGGCCATAAGGAGTTGCAACTTATAGTCGGAGAAGAGCCCTTTACTCCAAGCTCTGAGTCCCATCGCCATGGACTTCAGCTTGTGGTTGATGACATGAACCGGCTGGGAGTGAGAAGACGGTGTGGACCAGGCTTTTTGGACGACATCCTTGAACCCAGGCATCTTGGTCCAAAAGGACTCAAAACGAAAAACTGGAGGCTTCCTTGGACCACTCTAGTTTGAGAGAAGAAGCGGGCAATGATCCGAGAGGGAGGAGGATAAGGCGTGCAGCCCGTGATGCTCGAACCTTAGATCCCAAGCAACGTTACAGAATGCCCGGTCCAACCTCACGAGGGTAGGAGTATCTCTCTCATCTCATTGCTCCAAGTATACTTCATGTTCTGAAGTTTCAGCTCCTTGAGCTGGCAGTTGGTAAGCGCCCTTCTAAACAGACCCATTAGCCGAAAATCCAGGTTGTCGTTGTTCTTGTCTTCTGCCCGATATATGAGATAGAAATCCCCAATGATAAGCGACATGGAGTCGTCCGCGGGCTTAGCGGCGGTAACTTCCGTAAGGAAGGCCTCCTTCTCGCCGTGATCGGAGGAGCCATAGACCGTGGTCAGCTTGAATGAAGTACCGCAGGCTCTAACAGAGACGTTTGCCGAAATCAAGTGCGTGCCGATATGGATGCTGGAGATGTCCACATGCTCGTCATTCCAAAGCAAAAGAATGCCACCCCTGGTGCCTAGAGCCGGGCGATGCGCAAAGGAGCGAAGCCGAAAACCGCCGATATAAGAGGCCGTTTGTTGGTCAAGCTGATCCAGCTTGGTTTCTTGAATGCAAGCGATGTGACATGTGTCTGTGAGGAAAGCACGAACGGTGTCTTTACGGCCTTGGTCGTTTAAACCCCGAGTATTCCAATCCGCGATGGAGAGGTCCGGCCCGATCATAATGAGCAACAAGGTAAACTGTTGAAAGAAGAAAGCAGGCCCACAGGCGATACAGCACAGAAGCAGCGACGAGACCAAAGACACATAAACAACAAAACGAAGCACCCGGCGGAAGACTACAAGAAGCTAGGCGGAGACTTCCTGTGCGACGGGCTCACACCCTCCGGGGCCTCCCATGGCGATGAGGGATTCATCAGCTTCGGCCATGCTGCGGATGTTGAGCTTGAAAAGCTTGGAGAAGGCGTCAATCGTCGTGTTCGGGAGCTGCGTGCTGAACTTTTTGAGAAATGCATATGATACTACTGTACGATATTATCTTCATAATGCATAGTATCATGTAGTAGTATCATATGTACATGTATTTAATGATTTGTAGAATGTCAATACAAAAGTTTGTACAAGATTTATTAAGCATTAATTTTTCTAGTTCTACGTGCTTTGATACTGTATCTACTACCTATGATACCACTGCCATCTCTTTCATCATTAATTGATATGACACATCAGCATTTTGCATGCATGTAGTACATGATACTACTTATAATACTGTCATTGTGAGTGAGTAGTCTCAATATTCAGTTCATACAGGAGAGTTCAGTTGCAGGGTTGTGTCTGGGGGGCGCAACGGTGCAAGGGCTGACGGTGGCAGTTGTTTTTCCCAGTGTCAGAAAGTGGAGAGCTGAGGGCAGTCGCTCGCTGAGAATTGAACAGTGTTGGGTGCGGGGGGATTTCACAGTAACATAAGGTCATAAGCGGCCCAACTCCGATTAAGATATCACCCCAACATCTAGACGTAATGCCTCCAAGTTAGGTCCTACAACAATCCATTGTGAGATGGAGAAGCCAAGCCATCATGGAAGAAACCTCAGATCAACTTGTACTAGGGTATTAAATAAGATTAGCAACGGAAAATTGTAAAAATAATATAAATTCAAAAACATCAGGGCAATATATTTTATTTGGTTTATCTGTTTGATTGGCTCCTCTAGTGTAAATTTCCTGGCTCGGTCCCGGTTCCAGTCATAACTTAGTAGTGATACATATTCATGACGGTAGTCGTGGAACCCCGC
Organism: Lolium rigidum; assembly: GCF_022539505.1. Classification (NCBI taxonomy): domain Eukaryota; kingdom Viridiplantae; phylum Streptophyta; class Magnoliopsida; order Poales; family Poaceae; genus Lolium; species Lolium rigidum. Next base: position 166,908,301 of record NC_061511.1, on the reverse strand, counting down.
CCCTCCCACACCACGAAGGCCAAGGTGCCTTTGAGTGAAAACCCAAACTCCGTTGGAGTGGGCGGTGGGGGCGCTAAGGTGGCTATCTTCTTGAGACACTGTTTGAAGTCATTGATGCTTTGTGGGAGTCTTGGTTGTTGTGCGGTGTGGCTTCGCCGGCGAGGTTGGAGGATGCCAGGGCGGCGGCCCTGGACGACAATTGTGCGCCGAGGCGGCGGCCTCACAAAGAGTTGCAACCATGACCCCATGAGGCAGGGTTGTGCTTGTGCGTCACATGGGTGACGGTACCATGCCACGAGGGTGGCTGCGAGTTGCTGCGAGTTTTTTTCTTCCTTCTTCTTCTTTTTCTGTTTGTTTCTGGACTGTTGTACAAACTGTTGTACGAATTTCCCTCTACTAATTCATCGAAAGCTAGCATTTGCTAGATCTTTCGGAAAATGATGGTAGTCATTTTCAATTAATGAATAAACATCTACATTACATCTGAAATAACACTAAAATTTGTAAGGAAAGCAAAATTGCTGATTCTAGATTGGATGCATTTTAAAGTACACCTGGTATGCTTTTAGCAAAAAAATATTAGCAGTTTCAGAGGTTTTTTTTATTGCTGATTCTAGATTTGGATTGCTGCACTTTTTTATTGTTGCAACATGTATCGCAGCTAGTAATAGTAATGGTGATATATGGTGTAGTTTTCAGAAGATATAGAGGAAGGGCGCTCGGTGAAAAAATTATGGGCACTGTACCTAAAAAGTTTTAACAATGAAAAATCAAACATGTAAATGGCATGTGTTGACATGCAAGCAGAACAAAGATTTTTCTCGATAGAAGAAACAAAGCATGTACTGAAATTAATTCCTTCCAACTGCAGCTTCTGAAAGTTGTTGTACCTTTCTTCTACTTCTTAATTCCGATTTGCTTATCTTTCTTCTACTCCGCAAATGAAAGTGACTCCGTATGAGTGATCTTATCATTTTAAATGGTCATATGTAGAAACCGGCACGTCAACTGAGGGGCTGTGGATAGCGAGGGTGAAATGACGCACTCTACTTCCCACGATCCTTTATATACCTATAAAAAAGATCTGGGGACTCAGGGTCTCTGCATTTCTCGCTCGCGTACACCAGAAGGGGGAAAATAGGATGATCCATTTCAACTCTTAGCATGTTCAGCAGCTAGGTGGGTTTGGTCAAGCTGCTTGTGGAAATCACAAACGTGAACCCGTTAGCGGCAGCGTTCAGATGGTAAAACAAGGAGTGATATGAGCTGGGTGCTAGAGCGCACTAGGTAGAAATGAGAGATATCAGGATAACTCGTCTGGTCAGTCAAACACAGAGTGAATCAACGTTTCAAACGTGTCTCTTTAGGCATGGTGTCTCATCGTTCACTTGTCAAAACCGCAAGATGATGACATCACTCCTTTCAAGATCATCCAATCTTCACTTCATACAAGAGAGTTGGGATGCGACTTGCGACTTGCGACTTGCGAGGCTGAGTTCGGGCGGCGAACGTGCGAGGGCCTACGGTTGCAGTTGTTTTTTCCCACTGCCGGGGAATATCAGAATAGCCACTCGCTTAGAAGTGAAACATTGTTGGGTGTAAGCGCATTTCACAATCACATGAGCTGCGCAATTCCGAGTAAGATATCGCTCCACCATCTCGACGTAGAGTTTCCACGCTAGATCCTACGGCCGAAAAGCACTGTGAGGGGTACGAACCAAGCATGCACGGAAGAACACCAACTTGTACCAGGGGAAAAAACAAACATAAACAGAAAAAGATCAGGGCACTTGAAAAATGTTACACCATCCGATCCTAAAGAAGTATCGAATGGTTAGTACAATTACGTTTTACACTTAAACCCTTCTATAATTAGAAAACGTGGTTGATGCTTTGCTTGTTGCTCGGAACCGGAATGACACGGCCTTGCCAGACCATGCTCCAGCATCCGCGCTCTTACAACCATGAGGAGGCGGCCCCTGCGTCCTTGCCTCCATTGCCCTCGCCGGAGAGCCGGTGCCCCGAATTCCGCTTCGCGTCAACGGTGGCCGCGCGCCACCCCGTAATCCGCTCGGGTGCATGGTCCCCCGCCACCCTCGGCCACAACCCCGACGTTGCATGCTCCAGCGAGCTATCCTCCTCCGCGGTGGAGCCCTCCTCTGCTTGTGGTCACCGGCGGTGGCCGACGAAATAGATGAGGGAGGCGACGGGATTGTGGATGGCCTGTTTGGATTCCCGCCAAAGCTAACCATACCAAATATTGTGGCACGTCCTTGATTTTTTTTTAAACACAGTACAATCAAAGACGCTCACACATACAAGCACACACTCATATCTATGAACGCACGCACATTCTATCCCTATAAACACCTCCGAAAGATTGTATTGAAGGTGACTTCGTCAATCTCACACCCTTGAAAATTGGTATTCGTTCAGATGAGTGCCTAAATTTTGGCTCGCCCGACTTAGCGAGGTCGCCCCTGTACAATTGTCGCCAACGCGAGGGCCGGTGGCGCGGAAATTCTGCGCCAAAATTTTGGCAGTGGTTGCTCTCCTAGGTGGGCCTGGCGTCATTAAGGGTCTGTTTGGATTGTTGCCGATGATTGCCCTACCAATATTTTGGGGTTGACTGAAAACATAGGCTACCATTTGGATTGAAGCCCAGCCAAGAGACCCACGCCAAAATATTGGACGAATGCTGCTCGCTAGTATAGTATTCACGCCCACGCGCGGGCGAAACGGAGGCGAGCGGATCCTTCGCCAAAATATTGGCTCGCCCTTGATTTGGCGTGGCTGCTCTGGGCATGAACCAAACAGCCCCTAAGTTCGACCCAATTGCAGCGTAACTCATGTAGTACTGTAGTACTACTCGGTTAGCCCTCACTAATAGCACGGATTTTTTTGTTTCCAGATCGGATTCTTCGTTACCTCCGTTTAATAATACTAGTAGAAATTGTATAGTACAATAATCCGTTCAATCAGTTCCTCTAATCACTCAAGTTTCCTTAGCTTTAGGTGGTAAATTGTTTTTTTACTCAATAATTTTCTTCCTTTTTTTTCAATAGGCAGGTTACGGAAACTGAATTGTAACTAGGGATGGAAACGGATCGGATGCGGATCGGATAGTGCCCTTCCCATATCTGTTTTCATATTTTTAAACGAATACAGATGCGAATACGAATGTTGATGAATGCGAATTCGGAGTGGATGTTACTCGAACACGAATACGGATCGGATGTTTTCTCAATTCGGAGCGGATACGAATATAAGGAAATAATTGACTCATGTCATATAATGAGCCAATTATATAATGGTATATCGATCAATATACTGATATAATGCATAGTAGTTTCAATTTCAAACACATAAAAGAACATTTGTCGATTTGTTAGTTTCTCTATGTTAGGTAATTGCCATATTGCGGTTGAATTTCTAAATTTGGCTAACATAATCTTATTCGGATGCGGATGTATCCATTTCCATATCCACATCAAAATTTAATACCATATTTGTATTTGTTTTTGTAAAACGGATTCAGATATTTACCATATCCATTTCCACGGATGTTCGGATTCGGATATTACTATTTCCATTTTCAATTTCTCGAATACGGTTGTCGGATAATATGGACTATCCACTACCAGTTCCCACCCCTAATTGTAACGGAACCACGTCCAAGTTTTTTTTTAAATAGAAAGCTTAAAGAGCCTAGCTTTGAATTAACAAAATCTTTAACCGACCAGGATATAGAAGCAACTGAAAAAGGAAAAACGAAACTAAAAGAGCTAGGGATACCAACTAGACCTACAAGCACAGAATGTGAAAAGCTGAAGACCTAAAAAACAAGCAGAGCAAGTCTACTTGTAACCTACAAGTTCTAATCTTCAACTAAGCACTGGCGGCTCGACTTAAAACTTCAAGCGACGAGGCGCCACCCCGAGAAGCAACACCAGATCAGACTATTTCCTCTGAACCGCTGAATCGCAAAGACCACCCGGGCAATGGCTGGCTGCACCACTGAGAGAGTGAGATTTTAGGTTCCAAGGGAGGAGCATCATGACAACGCCTTGAGGAAGGGGAACAGCGCTCGGGAGCGTCATCGTTGCCGGCACAGAACAAAGTCGTGCAGTGCTTTCGCGGAGGCTCCAAACACCCACTCAAAGCACCACCTATGACTCTGCCCAAGAAACCAAAATGGCCACGGGCTAGTGAAAAACACCGGTACCTCCCCGTGGCAAGGCACCACCTCAGACAACCTCCCTAGGCTTAAGAGCGGCCGCACAATCCAGGCAGGACACCGTTTAGAAGAAGCCGAGCCAGCTTGACACAAGGCATCGGCAATCAGGAGTCCAAGGATGAACACGGACATGACACAAGTCAGAGGCAGCAGATGGTGCACGCAGGTAGCAGGCAATCAGCAGTCGAATGGGCATCGTGGCCATGTCTCCAATGCGAGAAGCGGCGTCCATGGACATCGCCGTGGCCGGCAGTGGTCGAAGCCTTGTGGTGCTTTCGCAAATGCCACATCCTACACACCGATGTCCTTGCCAGCCAGAGCAGCGAAGAGGGAGCCAAACCGCCCCTGCCACCAGCACCCCCGCAGAGCACTGACAGCCGGTCGTCCCCGGAGAACGCAAGATCTCGACGACCTCCACAAAGGTCTCCAGATCTGGCATGAGGGAAGCAAAGCTCATCCCCCAAGCCACAGATCCCTCGAAAACCCAAGCTCTGAGCACACAACCCAAAGAGGATTCGCACCTCCAGCTCCTCCTCGAAACAAGAAGGAAGAAAGGGATCCGACGCAGCAGCGGCCACCGGGAAATCCCCACCAACCACCAACGGACGCAAATCCCGCCCCCAGCCCCCACGGTGGCCAAAACCCTAGCGCGCCACCCAAGCCCGCCTACACAAAACAGCCCCTGCTGGCGGCGAACGGCGGGCCGAAGGGTGGCCAGGAACCGATGTCAAATCCAGAGTTGAGGAGGAGCTCGACGAAGCTGGGGCGCACGAGGGCCAGCAGCCGCGCGGAGCGCGGGGGACCGCGAGGGGGAAGGGCCCCGCCGCCGTCGGCAATGCGGGCTTCGTCCGATGACATCCTCCGGCAACGGCGAAGGAGGGAAGGGGAGTAAGGAGGCGTCGCCTCCCGAGTCGCCCTCGCGAGAGCGGCCACGTCCAAGTTTGTCAAAATGTTTTTTAACTGAGTTGGTAGCAAACCAAACGGAGGATATAGTATTTTGCGAAAAAAAATTTGAACACTCAATGGCTACAATCCAAACAACACTAACTTACCAAAATTTTGGTCATGCCAAACTTTTGGCTTGACTATTTGGGCTCAAACCAAACGCACCTTTCTATCCTAACCGCACCCATCTTCTCCCTTTTTTCGAGAGTAACTACGTATTTCATTAATAGAAAATCAAGTTACATGAGTAAATAAAGGTGGAAAAAAACCAGAGGAGAAAATAGTTGTCCTAAAAACTTTACAAAAAAAACTTTAAAGGATAGAAATATACAAAACTATTCCTACAGTTTCCTGCACTCACCGGAGCCAGCGGCCGCCGCCAAACTCCAACGCCGCCTAAACGCGCGTTGGAAGAGACGCCGAGCCTACATCCTTGCCAGATCCAAAAGAGCACTACGCCAACGAGTCTATGTGAGTCGATGAACAGGCCTGCTGCAAGCAGCGATGCACATGTCGCTGTGACACGTCGACCGGGGGATGTTCCTGCTATCTTGGACCGAGATCCGCCGCATCCCATCAACGAAGTCGAGGAATAACGACAAATCCACCACCTCCAGACCAACATCCTTGCTCCAGAGCATCCACCTCGCCCCGATTCCCAGCGCCGTCGTGGACAACGACAAACGCCAGCGACACGTCGAGAAATGAATCTCATCAGATCTGAAGAGCGGGGAGAAGACCAAGCCGCCGACCTGCAAGATTGACAAACACACGTTGTCAACAACTCTGAGACGCCGTTGTAAAGGTCACCGCCAGTGTAGGATGGAGTTGAGGTATATTTATTTCCTCGGACGCCGCTCCCACCAGTCCACCACCCAACGATGCACTACAGCAGATAAACCCTAACTATAAAACTATAAAATGGAGGAACGAGTCCCCTCCCCCTCCTACCGCCGGAACAACAAGCAGAGGGAGAAGGGCCCAAAGCTCCCGCCGGTGGAGATGGAGTCTGGCCGCCCGCCGCCTGAGAGAGAGGAAAAGGGGCTATTCGTCCGTTCGTTCGGTAGACGTGGCTACCCATCTTCTTCTTGGAATCTTGGGTGAACGCGTGAGTGGTGGAGTCGACTGCGGGTTGATGAAGAAACTAAGGCGAGGTTGTTTTTTACAAAATGACTCGTCAGACATTTTTTTTTTTGGATCGGAGGGAATACTTTCTTGTTGGCTACATTCTGTACTTTCTATGTTCCAAATTAGTTGCCGCAGGAACTGGCAAATACGTAGGAACTGTCAACAACTGCAGAGGGTTGTCACTTCTACCCCTAACCGCACCCATCGCTTATACTACTACTTTCTATGTTCCAAAATCTTACCACTTGAAATGGCCATACGTAGGAACTGGCAACAACAACTGCAGAGGGCTGTCAGGTAACACAGTTAGATGCAATTACATTTAAAATCTTAGCTGCTAACTAAAATCTCATTCTACGTTTTTCCTTGCAGATTCATGAAGTGCATTCAAATTCAGAAAGCGCTAGAAGCTCCTAGCTCGGCAAGGCGATTTTCCCTGCTTGCTGCTCCTTTTCATTTTCCTTATCCTCTACCTCCCCAACAATCTTCTTCCAGAACCAATGGCTCCTCCAGACCTGCTCCATCTGCTCCATGGGAAGCTTCTTTGTCTCTGGCAGGAACATGTAAATCAGCAGCGTCATCACACATATCCATGCAGCGAAGACGAAGAAGGTCCCTGACTTGATGTGGCAGAGAACCGCGAGGAATGTCTGGCCGATCACAAATGTCATCAAGAAGACCACAGCAACCACAATGCTCTGCCCTGCTGATCTGATCTCCAAGGGGCAGATCTCAGTAGGAACGAGGAATGTGAGAGGTCCCCATGACCATGCAAATCCAGCAACAAACACACACATGGTGGTCAACACAAGGTAAGCATACTCCTTATCCATCAACCCATAGTCCTTGAACTTTGCAGCTAGGATGGCGCCAACAGCAACCTGTGACAGGATCATCTGGATGCCGCCTACGAGGAAGAGCTTCCTGCGCCCGAACCTGTCGACCACCATCATCGCTACGATGTTAGCAAACGTCGCGCAGAGACGTGTGGCAACTGAGGACAGGAGGGACGCACTCTCTTTGAGGCCGATTGTCCGGAACATCACGGGGGCATAGAAGTTTATCACATTGATCCCGGTGAGCTGGTTGAAGAAAGGGATCAAAAGCACCATGGCAAGCTGCGGCCTGTACTTCCTCTTGAATATGTTTCTGAATGGGTATCTCATTGCTCTTGAGAGGTTGCTAGCAGAGACCAGGTCATCCAGCTCATTCTGCACTGAGGTGGTTCCACGCAGCTTTTCGAGCAGGGCTCTCGCCTTATCGGTGTTGCCGTCACGCTGAATTATGAAGCTTGGCGTCTCAGGGAGGAAGATTGCGCCGATGGTCAGGAAGAGAGCAGGGACTGCGGCCATGGATAGGGATATCCTCCAGCCCCACCCTGCTGTGATTTTCACCACACAGTAGTTAAGGATGTTTGCAATGAGAATGCCGATGCTGATGCTGAGCTCGAATCCATTGTTGATCGCACCGCGGTACTGCGGTGGTGCCATTTCTGACAGGTACAATGGGATTGACTGAAATTTTTAATTTCACAGTAAGGCATTTAGTGCAGTTCAGAATGTAATTTTAGAAAAAGTAAAAAATATTTAGAAACGTCATATGCACTTGCCACAAGATGAATACATTAATTATCAGGCAATCATTCAGTGCAATGCTTCTTTGTGAGACACACATCAAATTTGTCACTTGCCACAAGATAAACGCATGACTTATCTGACAAATTTTGCTTTGCTACTGGCTGTTTTATCTCTTGATGAACTATATGTTTGCTGTATCACACACTGACTCAAAAGATTATTGGCTTGAATTTATGCAGCGGGTGTTACCTGGTTAGTGAACCCCAGGCCTATCCCAAGCAGGATCCGGTTGAGGAGCAGCATGGGCACGTTGACGGCTGCACCTCCGAACACTGAGCCGGCAATGAAGACGGTGCCGCCAATGAGCATGGATGCCCTGCGGCCAAACCTCCTCGTCACAGATGATGCGATCAGTGTGGCGACAAGGCCGGCAATGTAGAGTGAGGAGGTGAACACGGTGAGGAGCTCACTGTTGAACTGGCAGTACTGGCTGACCTTGCTGTCCTCCTTGTGGCGGTATACCTCCGGGAAGAACCTCTTGAGAAATGAGTCCATTGAGGTGACACCACCTAGACATTATTAGGAGTGCATGAGTTTCCATAATGAAAGTTATTCTAAAAGTTCTAGCTATGAAACTAAATATCTCCCGATCTCTCCACTGTGACGAAGCACATTTGGTCCAGCATGCAGGCAATTGAGGTAAGATATTTTTTTAAATGAAAGAGGTAAGATATTTCTGATTCAGCAGCGAAGTCTTAAATGGGCAATGATAGTGTAGCTTTATAGTGATATATTTCCCCCATCATATTTTGCAGGTCTCGTCCAAAGTTTACTGATCTGAAGAAGATAAATACCAAATCAAACATGAAAAAAAGATGGATTGGTAGATGTTCAATGCAATCTTTAGAAGAAAGGAACAGGGAAAAAGTAGGTCATGCCGATGCTCATTCATACATAATGCTCTATGCAATCCAGGAAGAAGTTTGAACATACACGGGAGAATGGAACCAGCAAAGCATCTCCCTTCATTTTGAAGGCCATGCTTATTTATTGTTCTTTTTTTTACCTTTTGTACGAGAGAATATTCTAATTATTACCAAGTGGGTAGCAAACTAATGCATGGTGGGTGATATGATGCATCTCCCGTGATTCCTTGCTATAAAAAGGATATCCGGACTCAGGGTCTCTGCATTTCTTACTCGCGTACACCAGAAAGGAGAAAAAATAGGATGTTTCATTCCAGCTCTTAGCACTTCCAGCAGCTAGCTGGGTTTGGTCAAGCAGCTACCAAAAATTAAAAATGTGAACCGTAGCATTCATGTTCATGTGGTAAAACAGGGAGCCATATGGGCTGGATGCTAGTGCTCAGGACGCGTGTACATGGAAATGAGAGGTATCAGGATGACTTGACTCGACATTGCATAGGATGAATCGAGGCTCCAAACATGTCTTTTCAGGCGTGGTGCTTCATAGTGTACTTGCTAAATCCTTCCACTTAGATCAACTAAGTTTCAGTTTGTACAAGAGAGTTGGGTCGTGGGGCTGGGTTTGGTCCCCCACTGCATGACAGGATTTGCTGGCTAGATAGTGGGACAGTTGGGCGTGGGGCCATTTCATAGTCACACGAGAAGCGCCAACTTGGTGCAAGATATCGCTCCACCATCTCGATCCAACGGCCTGAAGCACTTCCAGGCTACATCCTATGGCCGAAAGCATCGTGCGCATAGGGGTCGACTGTACACGGAAGAAGCCCCGCATCAAGTTGTAAGGAATTATATCAGACTAATAATGGAAAACCACAAAAAAAAATAGAAATCCAAAATAAAATCAGGACATTTATGGTAAGTACTTTGTTCCCGGCAATATTTTATATCTCACATGTGGCTTCTTTGTTTGATTGGCTCCTCTAGTGTAAATTCCCTAGCTCGGTCCCAGTCACACTTGGTACTGGTACGGTAATACATGATGATCGTTTTTTTTCCGATTAATGAATAAAACATGTATACTGCATATCAACTAGATGAGTCTGAAATTAGTTACAAAAGCAAAATTGCTGATTTCAGATTGCATGTATCTTAATCTCCACCTGATTATGCTCTTATCTAAGAAAACATATCCAGCAGTTTCAGAGGCTGACTAATTGATGTAGATTGCTGAATCTTTTCTCAATTTTGTGCCACGTAATTGCAGCTAGTAATGGTGATACGGTGCACTGCACGGCAGATACAGAGGAAGGGTGTTTGGTGCCAGAATTATGGTGCATCGAACCTGTAAAAAAGTGCTAACAGCAAAAAAATCTCTTCCTGTCTGTGCACTGTGCTGATGCACTCTAAACCATGAATGCACGACAGGTAAATGGCATGTGATTATGGCGTGACTACTGTCTTGCCCAAATTGAATGACATAATAAAATACAGTAGTTCAGAACCATTTGTTTACTTAGGCGTATCTACGAGCTGATTACCAGAACTTTGTGTTCAAGACTTGACCCTTACGCTTCCAAGTTGTTCAGCATCCAGGATAATGCTTATATAAATAAGAGAAATATTGCAGATAGTATCATGTCTTTGCATGAAATCATTCATCATACTCATGTTAAGGAAAATGTTGGATTTGTGCTGAAACTGGATTTCGAAAAGCATTTTTTCTCGATTGTTTTACAAAGATGGGGTTATCTGATACCTTTTGTACTTGGGTGCATTAGATTTTACACAATGGTACAATTTCTATCAAAATAAACAATGAGATGGGGACCCCCTCTATTCAATATGGCTAATGAGGTTCTTACTAAGATGGTTCTAGAAGCTCAAAAAACTGGTTTATTTGTGGGCTTGGCTCCTGACTTGATTGACACTGAAATTACTATACTGCAATATGCTGATGATACTATCTTATGTATCTCTCGTGATCTTGAGGAAGCTATTAACCTGAAAATTCTCTTGTATATGATATCACTGCTTTCTATGCAAATATGTTCAAATTGTCAAGTGGGAAGGATTCCTTTGAAGTATCTTGGAGTTCATGTAACCTTTACTGCTCTTAAGAATGTGGATTGGGGTTTTTTTTGATATAAAGTTTCTGAACATGGATGGCGGCGTAATCTGCAGATTAAGCTTCCACTGCCTTAGGCGTTCAACCATGTATTGTTTTTTATTTAGTCTTTTTTAGAACATTAATATCGTTGTGGGTGGGCGTGTGGCTGTGTGCATCTTGGTTATGCAGAGGCTAGGTGTAATGCTTAAACTATTAAGTAATAAAGCGCCCGTAATCGAAAAAATGAAATTTCTGAAATGGCTTGCTCCCTGGACTTGTGATAATGCTTCATCTGAAGGCAGACTTACTCTTCTGCAATTTTGCCTAGCTGGTATCCCATTCCCATCCTATTATATGTCTATGTTTTTGCTAAATATGAGGTTTATTGAGTAGTTGAAAAACATATGAGAAGATTCTTTTGGAAAAATAAGTAAGAAAAAAAGTACTATATGGTTAAGTGGAAAAGGATTTGCAAATCAAAGCCAAGAGTGGGCTTGGTGTGGAAGATTGGAGGAAACAAAATATTAGTCTCCTTGTAAAATGGTGGTGGAAATTAAAGACTCAAGATGGGCTTTGGCAACATGGTAGGTCGTAGACGAAGAGGATACGCCTCTGCCAGCGACAACGCAGGTCAGCACCACGAACGGCATCACTTCTCTTGCCATCCGTACCTACAAAAGCTAGCGGGTATAGTAAATAAATTAATGCATGGTGGGTGAAATGATGCACTTCTCTTGCCATCCCTACCTACAAAAAGGAACTCAAGGGACTCAGGGTCTCTGCATTTCTTACTTTGCACCAGAAAGGAGAACATATGATGTTTCATTTCAGCTCTTAGCACTTTAGCAGCTAGCTGGGTTTGGTCAGGTGGCCACTAAAAATTTCAAATGTGAACCATTTATAAATAATTCACATTCAGGTGGTAAAGCAAGGAGTGACATGGGTTGCACACTAGAGCGAGTATACATGTACATGGAAATGAGAGGTATCAGGATGACTTGAATCGGCACAAGATCGCTGCATAGGATGAATCGATGTTCTGAACCTGCATAGGATGAATCAAGATATCAGGATGACTTGCTAAAACCACTTCGTGAACCAATCACTCCTCCGAGACCAATTAAGTTTCAGTTCGTACAAGAGAGTTGGATCGTGGGGCTGGGTTTGGGGGCACAACTGTGCCTAGGCCCTAGGCCAATAGAGGCACTTGTTTTCCACATTGTACAAGCTTGCTGACTGAACAGTGGCACAGTGTTGGGGGTGGGGCCATTTCATAGTCACTCAAAAGGCACAATTCAGTGCAAGATATCGCTCCACCATCCCGATCCAGCAGCCTGAAGTGCTTGCAGGATACATCTAACGGCCGAAAGCATCTTGAGCATAGGGGGCGAGCGTATGCGGAAGAATCCCCGCATCAAGTTGTAAGGGATTAAATCAGACTGATAATGAAAAATCATTAAAAAAGAATGTAAATCAAAAAATCAGAACATATATGATAAATACTTTCTTCTTGGCAATATCTTATTACTATCTCACATGCGGTTTCTTTGTTTGATTGGCTCGACTACTGAAGATTTCGTCGCTCGGTCTCCGTTACAGTCAGTGGTGATACCGTGTTTCCATGATGATAGATCATTATCTGCTTAATGAATTAAGCGTCTATACCGCTTCTCAAATACATGAAACTGAAATTTGTTAGGGAAGCAAAATTTCTAGCTCCAGATTGCATGTATTTTAAACTACACCTGATATGCTTTTAGCTAAGAAAAAACATATCTAGCAGTTTCATAGGGTGACATATTAATGTGGATTGCTGAAGCTTATCTTGATGTTGCAACGTGTATCACAGCTAGTATTGGTGATATGGTGCAGTGTTTGGCAGATACAGAGGAGAAATAGTACTCTAAGAAAAAGAGAACAGAAAGAAAGATTTTGCTGGAATTAATGCCTTCCAACTGCAACTTCAGTTCTTCTACTTGTAAATTCAAGTGCAGGGAGTTTAACACGGCAAGGCGGTGGAGAAAAGATTGCCGAACCGGAGATGCCGAGGTCGTAGCCGAAGAGGATGCCGCCGCTGCCGGCGACGACGCAGGTGAGCACCACGAACGGCGTCACCCGGCCGCTGTAACCCCCGCCCCCGGCGCCGCCAGGCAGCTCCTCCACGAACGCTCCTATCGCCATCGCTCCCTTCCCTTCCTATCCTGGTGCAAGGTGGTCTAGTGGATAGGACAGAGAAAGAGAGGCGGCTATTTATTTGGGGGATGGATGCCGACGAGCGCGCATTCCGGCGGAAACTGCCGCACGACGCCGGCGAGGTTGACACCTTTGACTACTCTATTTTTTTTAGTTTTTTTAGTGTTCTCCTTTGAGGACATCTCCATTCTCCAGTGGTCCTCGGCCCAAAAAGGATCGGTCCGTAGACACGCGAATTTTTTTTAAATAATACGAATTTTTTTACTTAAGTGCAGGAATAGTGCGCGTTTTCAAAAAATTTAAAAAGTGTGATCTGGTCGGCCAGCAGCCGACCGATCGGACAGGTGCGGGCCGATCGGCCAACTACCGGCCGATTGCAGGCTGCGTCGCAGGCGGGGTCGGTCAGCAGCAGACCGATCGGTCGACTGTGGGCCGACCGTGCATGGCTTTTTCTGCCCCGCCTGCAGACGCTCCCCGCGACGATGCGTTCTCTTTCTTCTTCCTCCCTCTTTTCTTCTTCCTCTGGCTGTTCGTCGGCTGCACACGAGAAGAGCTCCAAAAACTCCGTTTTTCTCAGATCCCCACTGATTTAGCCAATAAAATTTCACCATTTTGCTGGTATTAGTTGAGGAAGCCCGATCTACGGATGGGTTAGGATTTGGAGGCGTTTGGTGGTGCTGTTTAGCAGCAATGGTGATGAAGTGGTGGAGGTTGATGGTGGTGTAAGGGGCTGAGCTCGCTGTCGTGGATTGGTGGTGGTGCCTTGAGCCGCTCGCGCGCCGTTCGTGCTCGCTCGTCGTTGGAGAGGCTGCTCACGCTACAAGGGTAAACCCTAATATTTGCATATTAGTGTTAACTGTGTAGGTTAATTTAGGCTGGTTTTAGTGTTAGTGTATTTATGTGGGCTGGTTTTAGTAGTTGACGCAGACGGAATTTTTTTTAGGTGAGCAAAGATGACAGATGTAGTGAAGATAGTATTTTATTATGGTATGGGTAGTGTCCGATCAGATGAAATGGGAGTTAATCTGAGTGAGTTCAAATCTATAGAGATGAATATGACTGCTCCTATAACATGGACAATTGAGCAGGTGAAGGACTGGTTGACAGAATGTTTCGGGCTTAATCCTGAAGTGCACACAGTGGGTGTGCATGCATTGTGGACTAAATCGATATCAAACATTTTGTGGTATCTGAGGCCTGTAGATGATACCTCTAAGTGGGTGAGCTGGTTAAAAGGGTCTGAAAGGAGAGGAACTAACCTCGTGGCATTAGTTCTTCCGGTGGCGAAGGAGGTAGCGCCTCCCGAAGGAGGTTACAGAGTGGAGGAGGTGGTTACGAATCAGGCCAGAGCAGTCAAGCACCCGGCGGTGGCGGTGGTTACGAGCCTGAACAGAGCAGCCATGCGAAAGATGTTTATAGTGGCCAGGGTGATGGTTACAGAGGAGAAGACGGTGAGGTTGATGGTGACGAAGAAAATGGATACAGGCAGAACCAGATGGAAGAGGAAGATACAGAAGGTGAAAGTGATGCTGATGATTCCGATGAGTCTGATGATGGGGAGGAGGTGCCTATTCCCGGCGGATGGAATCATAACTTTTCGTCCGCAATGACAATCAACGATGGTCTTGATTCTAATCGGGAGTATCACCGTAACAATGTCGCCGTAGGGGCCATGTTTCCGTCGAAGCGACATATGCAGGATACAATAATTAAGTGGGCAATGGCGAGTCGAGGCAGCTGAGAACAACCGTGTCATCTGGAAAATACCTGACGATGGAATGTGTGGACATCAATTGTCCCGGAAGGGTGCATGGGTATGTTCCTAAGTATGACACAACATGGCATGTGAGCGACTTTGTACCGCATAGTTGTGAGCTTGCAAGTATCCGCAATGATCATTGCAACCTGTCGTTGATGTCTACGGGTGCTTCTATTCTTGTAGACAGTGTTGGGCCTCCAAGAGCAGAGGTTTGTAGAACAGCAGCAAGTTTCCCTTAAGTGGATCACCCAAGGTTTATCGAACTCAGGGAGGAAGAGGTCAAAGATATCCCTCTCAAGCAACCCCGCAACCACAAAGCAAGAAGTCTCTTGTGTCCCCAACACACCTAATAGGTGCACTAGTTCGGCGAAGAGATAGTGAAATACGAGTGGTATGAATAAATGCGAGCAGAGTAGCAACGGCACCGTAAAAGTGCTTTGTCTGTCCAGGACTGGTGTGTAGTTGATGGTGGTAATATTGCAGGAAGTATAGATGCGAAAAAACAAGAAACAAACAACGATAGCAGTATTTAGGAACAAGGCCTAGGGATCAT
The DNA here is from genome assembly GCF_022539505.1 of Lolium rigidum. NCBI lineage: Eukaryota > Viridiplantae > Streptophyta > Magnoliopsida > Poales > Poaceae > Lolium > Lolium rigidum. The sequence goes on along the minus strand of NC_061511.1, from coordinate 166,892,876 downwards.
ACTTTCACTAGTGGACATTCTCAACATTGATCACATAACAGAATAAATAGATAGATGCTAGACTCTACACCCTCTTGTTGGATGATGAACACCACTAACTGTGTAGGATTACACGAACCCTCAATGCCGGAGTTAACAAGCTCCACAATATTCAATGTTCATATTTAAATAACCTTAGAGTGCATGACAGATCAACATAACCAAACCAAGTACTAACATAGCATGCACACTGTCACCTTCATGCTACGAAAGGAGGAATAGATCACATCAATACCATCATAGCAATAGTTAACTTCATAATCTACAAGAGATCACAATCATAGCCTACGCCAAGTACTACACGATGCACACACTGTCACCAGTACACCGTGCATGAGGAACAAACTACTTTAATAACATCACTAGAGTAGCACACATATATATTGTGATACAAAACACATTGCAATCATAAAGAGATATAAATAAGCACTTCACTATGCCATTCATAACGATGAATAAGTATTCCGTGAAATATAGCCTAAGAGACCCACACGGTGCACACACTGTCACCTTTACACACGTGGGACAAGGAGTCTCCGGAGATCACATAAGTAAAATCCACTTGACTAGCATAATGACATCTAGATTACAAGCATCATCATATGAATCTCAATCATGTAAGGCAGCTCATGAGATTATTGTATTGAAGCACATAGGAGAGAGATTAACCACATAGCTACCGGTACAGCCCCGAGCCTCGATGGAGAACTACTCCCTCCTCATGGGAGACAGCAGCGTTGATGGAGATGGCGGTGGTGTCGATGGAGGAGCCTTCCGGTGGCACTTCCCTGTCCCGGCGGCGTGCCGGAATAGAGACTCCTGTCCCCCAGATCTTGGCTTCGCGATGGCGGCGGCTCTGGAAGGTTTTTCTCTGGTTTCGTCAAACGTGGTAGGGTTTTCGCGACGGAGGCTTTAAGTAGGCGGAAGGGCAAGTCAGGGGGCCACACGAGGGCCCCACACGCCAGGGTCGCGCGGCCAGCACCTGGGCCGCGCCGCCCTGTTGTGGCGGCGCCTCGTGGCACCACTTCGTCTCCCCCTCGGACTTCTGGAAGCTTCGTGCAAAAATAGGACCCTGGGCGTTGATTTCGTCCAATTCCGAGAATATTTCCTTACTAGGATTTCTGGAACCAAAAACAGTAGAAAACAGGAACTGGCACTTCGGCATCTCGTCAATAGGTTAGTTCCGGAAAATGCATCAAAACGATATAAAGTGTGAACAAAACATATAGGTATTGTCATAAAACTAGCATGGAACATAAGAAATTATAGATACGTTTGGGACGTATCAAGCATCCCCAACCTTAGTTCCTACTCGCCCTCAAGTAGGTAAACGATAACAAAGATAATTTCTTAAGTGACATGCTATCATAATCTTGATCAATACAATTGTAAAGCATATGAGATGAATGCAGCGATTCAAAGCAATGGTAAAGATAATGACTAAACAATTGAACATATAGCAAAGACTTTTCATGAATAACACCTTCAAGACAAGTATCAATAAGACTTGCATAAGAGTTACTCATAAAGCAATAGATTCTTAGTAGAGGCATTGAAGCAACACAAAGGATGATTAAGTTTCAGCAATTGCTTTCAACTTGTAACATGTATATCTCATGGATAGTTGTCAACATAAAGCAATATAACAAGTGCAATAGGTAAACATGTAAGAATCAATGCACACAGTTGACACAAGTGTTTGCTTCTAAGATAGAAAGAATGGGTAAACTGACTCAACAATAAAGTAAAAGAATGACCCTTCGCAGAGGGAAGCAGGGATTAAATCATGTGCTAGAGCTTTTTAAGTTTTGAAATCATATAGAGAGTATAAAAGTAAAGTTTTGAGAGGTGTTTGTTGTTGTCAACGAATGGTAGTGGGCACTCTAACCCCCTTGCCAAACAGACTTTCAAAGAGCGGCTCCCATGAAGGACGTTATCTCTACCAAGCAAGGTAGATCATCCCTCTTCTCTTTTGTTTACACATGTATTTTAGTTTTATTTATGGTTGACACTCCTCCCAACCTTTTGCTTACACAAGCCATGGCTAACCGAATCCTCGGGTGCCTTCCAACATTCACATACCATGAAGGAGTGTCTATTTGCAAAATTAAGTTGCTTACTGATGAATCAGAGCAAAACATGTGAAGAGAATTATTAGTGAAGGTTGATTAATTGGGGGCTGGGAACCCCGCGCCGCCTCTTTTTGCAAAATTATTGGATAAGCGGATGAAGCCACTAGTCCATTGGTGAAAGCTGCCCAACAAGATTGAAAGATAAAACACCACATACTTCCTCATGAGCTATAAAACATTGACACAAATAAGAAGTAATAGAGTTTTGAATTGTTTAAAGGTAGCACATGAAGTATTTGCTTTGGAATGGCGGAGAAATACCATGTAGTAGGTAGATATGGTGGACACAAATGGCATAGTGTTTGGCTCAAAGATTTGGATGCACGAGAAGTATTCCCTCTCAATACAAGGCTTAGGCTAGCAAGGTTATTTGAAACAAACACAAGCATGAACTGGTACAGCAAAACTCACATAAGAACATATTGCAAGCATTATAAGACTATACATTGTCTCCTTGTTGTTCAAACACCTTAACCACAAAATATCTAGACTCTAGAGAAACTAATCATGCAAACCAAATTTTAACAAGCTCTATGTAATTCTTCATTAATGAGTACAAGGTACATGATGCAAGAGCTTAAACAAGATCTATATGAGCACAACAATTGCCAAGTATCACATTATTCAAGACATTAAACCATTTACCACATGCGGCATTTTCTGTTTCCAGCCATATAACAATGAACGAAGCAGTTTCAACCTTCGCCATGAACATTAAAAGTAAAGCTAAGAACATATGTGTTCCTATGAACCAGCGGAGCGTGTCTCTCTCCCACACAAGCATGTATTTATTCAGAGAATGAAAATTACAAAACGAAAATAAAAGCACACAGACGCTCCAAGTAAAGTACATAAGATGTGACCGAATAAAAATATAGTTTCAAGAGAAGAAACCTGATAATTTGCCGATGAAGAAGGGGATGCCTTGGGCATCCCCAAGCTTAGATGCTTGAGTCTTCTTGAAATATGCAGGGATGAACCACGGGGGCATCCCCAAGCTTAGACTTTTCACTCTCCTTGATCATATTATATCATCCTCCTCTCTTGATCCTTGAAAACTTCCTCCACACCAAACTCAAAACAAACTCATTAGAGGGTTAGTGCATAATCAAAAATTCACATGTTCAGAGGTGACACAATCATTCTTAACACTTCTGGACATTGCTCAAAGCTACTGGAAGGTAATGGAACAAAGAAATCCATCCAACACAAGCAAAAGAGGCAATGCGAAATAAAAGGCAGAATCTGTCAAAACAGAACAGTCCGTAAAGACGAATTTTATTGAGGCACCAGACTTGCTCAGATGAAAATGCCCAAATTGAATGAAAGTTGCGTACATATCTGAGGATCACTCACGTAAATTGGCATAATTTTCTGAGTTGCCTACAGAGAATTAGGCCCAGATTCGTGACAGCAAAGAAATCTGTTTCTGCGCAGTAATCCAAATCTAGTATGAACCTTACTATCAACGACTTTACTTGGCACAACTAGGCACAAAACTAAGATAAGGAGAGTTTGCTACAGTAGTAACAACTTCCAAGACACAAATATAAAATAGAGGTACTGTAGCAAAATAAACACATGGGTTATCTCCCAAGAAGTTCTTTCTTTATAGCCATTAAGATGGGCTCGATAGTTTTAATGATGCACTCGCAAGAAATAGTAGTTGAAGCAAAAGAGAGCATCAAGAAGCAAATTCAAAACACATTTAAGTCTAGCATGCTTCCTATGCATAGGAATCTTGTAAATAAACAAATTCATGAAACATAATGCAACAAGCATAGAAAGATAAAACAAGTGCAGCTTCAAGATTTTCAGCAAAAAGAGAGGTGTTTTAGTAACATGAAAATTTCTACAACCATATTTTCCTCTCTCATAATAATATCCAGTAGCATCATGAGCAAACTCAACAATATAACTATCAAATGAAACATTCTTATCATGAGTCTCATGCATAAAATTATTACTCTCCACATAAGCATAATCAATTTTATTAGTTGTAGTGGGAGCAAATTCAACAAAGTAGCTATCATTATTATTCTCATCAAGTGTAGGAGGCATAGTATAATCACAACAAAATTTACTCTCCATAGTAGGTGGCACCAAAAGACCACTATCATTATAATCATCATAAATAGGAGGCAAAATATCATCAAAGAAAATGATAAGGGGTGGCCCGATCTTCTCAGTAAGCAACGGTGGTGATGATGATCACGGGGTGATGGCAGCGGAGAAACACGACGATGTAGTGGATGATAACTTGTATGACGCAACGAGATCTCTCGATTGGTCCCCGTCGCCGCATGCAACAGCTCTCAACCCCGCAAGATATTCGCAACTCCACACACTTGCGCACGTAGCCGCCGACCACGAAGCGGTAAGTTGCAACCGTCTAATTCCCAATGGAACAACAGATCACACAAGACTTAAACAGGATCTACACAATATCCAAGCAATATGGTGTAGGGAATTCAATAGTTTTGCAGAGCAAACAACTAAGAACTAGGGTTTATCTTAAACGTGGTCTAAACCTAATTTGGGGGCGTCCCTGGGGCTTATATAGGCGTCCGTGACGACCAGGGGTCGAAATAGTTCGATACAAACCGATCTAAAACAGGTTCGGCCAAAACTCGGGTCGACTCGGGCAAGGCCGGCAGTGCCGGGTGTCGAGGCCGGCAGTGCCGGTGTGGCCGGCAGCGCCGGGGTGTCACGGCCGGCAGCTGCCGGGTGCACAGAGCCGGCGATGCTGCCCTCGCAGGCCGGCAGTGCCGCCGGGCCGGCAGTGCCGCCCATCCTTGGCCGGCAGTGCCGGTGATATTTTTGCTGGAAAGGTCTTGAAATTATCTTTCCAACGACTCTTCGTTTGCTCGATTCCGAGTTCGTATGAATAAATGGCGTCCGTTTCAAAATCAGCACTTCGGTCTGTCCAAACCGAAAGAGAGCTGTTTTTGACTTCCTCTTGTCTTGCGCATGCCTCCCTCTCCTCCCTCGCGCATCCGTGGAATGTCTTCACGTCCAACACCATGTCCAGCTGCTCCTTTCCTCCTCGTGCGATGCTTGCTCCCTCCTCATACCTGATCATACACAAGTGCATAGACTTAGGTAGTATAACGTTCTCATAAATCAAAGCATTACTATCAACCAGGAAAGAATTCACCTTATAGTAATCGTCAACTAGACTTAATATTTCTTTCCAGCTCAAGCATGTACAATCATCATATTCCATGAGTATGTCCTCATCAGAAAATTTTCTCCTCAATGCTTGGGGGACTAAAAAGATCATGAAAACCAGCTTCCCCAAGCTTAAAACTTTCTATATCATTATCAACAATGGTGTTCAAAGCGTTCATACTAATATTACTACCAGCATGCAAATAAGGTTCCATAGGTTTTTTAATTTTCGCATTAAACCATTCATGTCTTAACTCAGGAAATAGAATAAGAAGCTCATTGTTGTCCATTATGCCTAACTAGTGTAAACAAGAAACAAAAAGATGCAATTGCAGGATCTAAAGGAAATAGCTTCGAACACTCACACAATGGCGCCGTAAAAGTACTTTACCTGGGACCGGAGTATGAGTGCCTTTTACCTTTCCTCCCCGGCAACGGCGCCAGAAAAGTGCTTGATGTCTACGGGTGCTTCTTTTCTTGTAGACAGTATTGGGCCTCCAAGAGCAGAGGTTTGTAGAACAGCAGACAAGTTTCCCTTAAGTGGGTCACCCAAGGTTTATCGAACTCAGTGGAGGAAGAGGTCAAAGATATCCCTCTCAAGCAACCCCGCAACCACAAAGCAAGAAGTCTCTTGTGTCCCCAACACACCTAATAGGTGCACTAGTTCGGCGAAGAGATAGTGAAATACAGGTGGTATGAATAAATGCGAGCAAGAATAACGGCACCGTAAAAGTGCTTTGCTGTCCGGGACTGGTGTGTAGTTGATGGTGGTAATATTGCAGGAAGTATAGATGCAAGAAAACAAGTAAACAAACAAGCGATAGCGATATTTAGGAACAAGGCCTAGGGATCATACTTTCACTAGTGGACACTCTCAACATTGATCACATAACAGAATAAATAGATAGATGCTAGACTCTACACCCTCTTGTTGGATGATGAACACCACTAACTCGTGTAGGATTACACGAACCCTCAATGCCGGAGTTAACAAGCTCCACAATATTCAATGTTCATATTTAAATAACCTTAGAGTGCATGACAGATCAACATAACCAAACCAAGTACTAACATAGCATGCACACTGTCACCTTCACGCTACGAAAGGAGGAATTGATCACATCAATACCATCATAGCAATAGTTAACTTCATAATCTACAAGAGATCACAATCATAGCCTACGCCAAGTACTACACGATGCACACACTGTCACCATTACACCGTGCAGGAGGAACAAACTACTTTAATAACATCACTAGAGTAGCACACATATATATTGTGATACAAAACACATTGCAATCATAAAGAGATATAAATAAGCACTTCACTATGCCATTCATAACAGTGAATAAGTATTCTGTGAAATATAGCCTAAGAGACCCACACGCGTGCACACACTCGTCACCTTTACACACGTGGGACAAGGAGTCTCCGGAGATCACATAAGTAAAATCCACTTGACTAGCATAATGACATCTAGATTACAAGCATCATCATATGAATCTCAATCATGTAAGGCAGCTCATGAGATTATTGTATTGAAGCACATAGGAGAGAGATTAACCACATAGCTACCGGTACAGCCCCGAGCCTCGATGGAGAACTACTCCCTCCTCATGGGAGACAAGCAGCGTTGATGGAGATGGCGGTGGTGTCGATGGAGGAGCCTTCCGGGGGCACTTCCCCGTCCCGGCGGCGTGCCGGAACAGAGACTCCTGTCCCCCAGATCTTGGCTTCGCGATGGCGGCGGCTCTGGAAGGTTTTTCTCTGGTTTCGTCGAACGTGGTAGGGTTTTCGCGACGGAGGCTTTAAGTAGGCGGAAGGGCAAGTCAGGGGGCCACACGAGGGCCCCACACGCCAGGGCCGCGCGGCCAGCACCTGGGCCGCGCCGCCCTGTTGTGGCGGCGCCTCGTGGCCCCACTTCGTCTCCCCCTCGGACTTCTGGAAGCTTCGTGCAAAAATAGGACCCTGGGCGTTGATTTCGTCCAATTCCGAGAATATTTCCTTACTAGGATTTCTGGAACCAAAAACAGCAGTAAAACGAGAACCGGCACTTCGGCATCTCGTCAATAGGTTAGTTCCGGAAAATGCATCAAAACGATATAAAGTGTGAACAAAACATGTAGGTATTATCATAAAACTAGCATGGAACATAAGAAATTATAGATACGTTTGGGACGTATCAGTCGTCTAATCTCATAGCTCGGCTGTTGTACACTGAAATAGTGGAAGGGCAAGCCATGGGAGTAAACGCCATCGAGAAGAATGTTAAGAAGCATCATTTTTACACCATATCTTATGGCAAGGCTTGGAGGGCTAAGCAGAGGGCGATGGAGATGAGGTTTGGTTCGTTTCGAGACGCATACGACGCTATTGTTCGTTTGCTGCAGACGTTGCGTGCGAGGAATCCGGACACATATGTGAACATCCGAGACATGTTTTTGCCGGAGTCCCCATCTTACGGTGGTTCTCGCATAGAGTCTATTTCTCGTTTGGTGTATGCATCGAATCATTCGTACACCGTCGACCCGTGTTATGTGTCGACGGCACGTTTCTCGACCGGTCAGTACAAGGGTCAAATCTTAACCGTCATTGGAATGGACGGAAACAATCAAATCGTGCCACTCGCTTTTGCTTTCGTGGAGAGTGAGAGCACCGAAAGCTGGTTATGGTTTTTCAGGCAGTTGAAGATTTCAATTGTAAAGGACAAGCCGAATGTTTGCATCCTTCATGACAGGCATGCAGGTATACTGAAAGCTATTAAGACACTGAAAGAGTCTGGGCAAGAAACACCATGGATTGACATTGAGAGCCGTTGGTGCATGCGCCACCTAGGGGCCAATTTTTACACACAATTCAGGAACAAGAACCTTATGAATGTCTTCAAGAGGTTGTGCATCCAGAACCAGCAGTGGAAGTATAATTTTTTGCGTAGCAAACTGCAGGAGTTCACGAAGCAACAAGTTGTGCAGAGGAAAGCAGCTCGAGATGCAAACATAGCAGCACATATGCAGGCAGTTGCATTTTCCCTGCGTCCACCGTGGGCCATTTTCCGGACTTGTCGCCGCGTTCTTCAGCTGCTTGCGCCTCAGCAGCTCTTTCCCTTAGTCTCTTCCTTTCCGCTTCACGAGCCTCCCTGCGCACCTCTTCCTCTGCAAACCTACGTGCAGCCTCCTTATCCATCCTCTTCTGATTCACCTCCCGATTACGAGCTTGTTCCGCCCTAAGTTTCTGGATCTGTCTCTCTCGCTCTGCTTTAGCATTAGCACGAGCCTTTTCCCCGACGCTCCTCCTCAAAGAACGTTGCCCACGCACGCCGGTGTTTCTCCTCAACCTCCTGCCGCGCCCAATCCGGCTGCTCCGTGTCTATCCAAAGTGAAACCATTTGCACAGGGGCGGGGAGACCGCAACACAAACAAGTAACATTAAATCACATTCACAAAAAAGATTAAGCCAACATAAATTTATGTCGAAACATACCGGCGGCCTCGTGGACGACGAAGCTGAACTACGGGGTGGATCATGCTCATAGCTCGCACGCATGAAAAATTTCATGCCGAACTGGTCGGAGAAATCCTCCACCTGCTTAACCTTAGCAAGACGGCCGCACCAACACCGCTCCGCAATCACACCCGGGGGCAAATTTGCAGCCTTCGCCTTCACCGACCTAAACTCCTGGTCAGAGCACGGCACACTCATGATGGCTAAGAGCGAGCAAACAGAAAAAGAGAGAGATAGAAACACTTGTGCAGCGAAGACTGTCGATGCCTGCTTTTATAGGCAAAAATCTGAGAACGTGGCAGGAAAATATTGCGAGAGATAGTGGCGGGATAAAATTGGCGGGAGATCGTGGCGGGAAGGATTGGCGGCAAGGGCGGGAGGAAAACACGACGGTGTGAACAAGAGAGAGGGAGAATATGGCGGGAAAGCGGTGGCGGGAAAATAATGGGGGAGAAGTACCAGGAGTTATACCCAAGCTGGATGTACCATGCAACCCATCGGGGATTAGGAGGCCAATTGGCCGGTAGTTGGCCGATCGGCCTATAGCTGACATGCCACTGACAGCCGCCACTGACAGCCGACTCTCAGTCGGTCTCCTAAGGACCGATCGGTCAGCTGCAGACCGACCGGGTCACACTATCCAACTTTTTTGAAAACGCGCGCTATTCCTGCACTTAAGTAAAAAATTCGTATTATTTATAAAAAAATTGCCCGTAGACACCATGCATCGCGCGGTCCGGTCAGGTTGGCCGGGTCGTCCAACGGCCTGACTCAAATCGCCTTCCTGCCGTTGTCAATGATGACGCTCTGCTTCTAATGGGGATAGGACGCTAATGGCGTCGTCGGCTTCGCGCGCGCTGTAGATGGTTCCTGTGCATCCATTTGGTTCCCGCCCACGGCGGTTCTGATTTTCCGACCGCGCGTTTTTCCGTTTCCTACCGCGGTGGGAATAGTTCGCACACCCGATGGGCATTTTCGCCCAAGAACAAGGCTATAAATGGCAACCACCGGCGCGACGTCAGCCAGCACACCCAATCGACGCCGAAAGACACATGAGTCACCGGAATATCTCCAACTAGAACCACATCAAGGAGATGTGCCGCTCCCGCTGGCCTCGTCCGTCCGACGAGGACATCGAGATCATGGCCACGGAGATGGCCCGCATACGGGTGAGGTACCAGGTGGCCGCCTTTGAGCACGAAGGCAACGTGGCGCAGCAAGCGCTGGCGGAGGTGGTCGAGGCGGTGGTGCAACAGGCTCGCGCGGCGCCGCAGCCAGGTGGAGCAAGCTGTGGCCAATGAGGCCGCCGCGGCGGCCGTGTGTGCCGAACGCCACGAGGCGGCCATGCCGCTTCTGGGGTCTGCGGCGCGCAATGCCGCCACCATCGTCATCTAAGAGCGACGTCGCGCTGCTGCGACGTCCAGGGAGGCGACGGCTACCGCGACGGAGGCGACGACTGCCGCGACGGAGGCAGCGGCGGTCGACGCAACCGCCAATGCGGAGAAGACGGCCCGCGACAAGGCATACCACCGCGCCGCTGACGATAAAGCGGGGGAGGAACGTGTGGCGGACGTGGTGGCCTTAGCATGGCTTTGTCTCTCCTAAGCAAGGAGGAGGAGGACCGGCAGGTGCGCAAGACACACCGTAGGTCTGCCACAAGAGACCTCGACCGCCAAGGGCAGGACGAGGAATCGTCCGCAGCGATGCAGGTGAGGGCAGAGGCAACGGCGGTGATGTTGCGCGATGTGGCACAACATGCGCCAGAGGCAGCAGCGGAGGAGGCAGCGCGGGCAGCAGAGGAGGCGACGCGGGCGGCGGAGGAGGAGGAGAGGAGGGCGCACTGGGCTGCCGAGCTCAACGCCGCCTTGGCCCGCCGTAAGGACGAGCGGCGCCGGGAGACCCAACGCAGGGAGAACCGTTTTTTTTCATTTGACATGGTCAGTGATCTTGTTGATTCTGGGCTGTCGTTGCTGTTGCGTGTGAACTTGAGACGAACAGGCCCACTTGAACTCAACCCGATCGGGCTCTACCTGGGCCATTCGAGCCCATGGACTCTACTGCTCTGACGCATTAGCTGGGCCAAAGAGTAACTTACCAGCCAGTTACGCTTTTTTTTTTTTTTTTTTTTTTTTGAAATGGAACGCTCCGATTCCATTATATGAGAGGCTCGGTAAAATCACCGGCCACCAGCCAGTTACGCTTGGTACCGGATGCAACCGTAAGATCCGCTGCCGGTCGCCGCCGGCGAGATGGACCTGCCGGCTAATCGCGGCCGGTGGCGGAGGCGGAGCGCCCGGTCGAACGTGCCACTCCTCGTGGCTGTCCTGCTGCTCCTCCTCCCGGCATCCCTCCTGCTCTCCTCCGCCCTACTCCTCCCTGCTCCGCTCCCTCCTCCCCTTCTCCGCCTCTCCCTCTCCCTCCAGCAGTGGCGGCGGCGTCCAGAGGTGTGGGCGCTCGGCGGAGCTGGATGGGGAGAAGTTCCTGTGGTACGCGCCGCACAGCGGGTTCAGCAACCAGGTGGGCGAGCTGCGGAACGCCGCGGTGGCCGCCGCGCTGCTGAACCGAACCCTCGTCGTGCCACCGGTGCTCGACCACCACGCCGTCGTCCTCGGGAGCTGCCCCAAGTTCAGGGTCTCCGACCCCGCCGACCTCCGCGCTGCCGTCTGGGACCACGCGATGCAGCTCCTCCGGGAGCGGAGGTAAACCTCACACTACACCTTCTCTGAGTTACGTTTAGCCGGTTGGTTCAGTGCGGAAATTGATTGAATTCCGAATGATGACACGTCTCGCTTGCTGCTTGCGTCGGGTGAAATGATTTTGACTGTTCGAAGATCGTGTGGCGAGCTTTAATAATCATGTTGATTATGCGACATATTAAAGCTTCGTTGCAGTAGTATTAACAATGCATACATCGCATTTTTCATGATTTCGAATCACAATGTTTTTCCCCCTGTAATTGATGGAGACTCCATGTTTTGAGATTGCTGCCAAGAGAAATCTAAATCTAGAGATGTAATTTAGTTGCTGCACACTTACGCTGGCAGAGTACTCACTTTACTAAGAGCAATTCCAATAGTATAGCCAACTGTTGGCTATAACAAGATGTCATATCATTTGTAGTCCTCATATAGCTAACATGTACAATAGTTGGCTATAAGAATGTAGTACTTTACTAATATATGACCCACCTTTCACTCTCACAAGGTGCCTAGGAGCACGTGCAAGAGCTGGCTATTGCATAGTAGCCCACCTCCCTTCTCTCTCCTCTTCTCTCTCCTCCAACTCATCTAAAATATATTATTTAATATCTTATAGTCAGCTGACTGGACTCTATTGTACTTGCTCTAACTAGCACAATGGTGATATAATTTCCTTCTTCCACAGTCTTCACTATAGGTTTCCATCTTATCTATGAATTAGAATGACATCATGAGAATCAAGTATTGATTCTGACTGTTTGTGTTCCATGGAAAACTGATACTGCATTGTAGTACAATCAACCGCATTAAAGTCTCATAAAAAACCATAATTGGTCACGCCGCCGTTTCTTCTTCCAAGATTTTAAACAAGCTTATTGGGTCATTGGTGTTCACTTCTACAAAAGGCAAGGGAGGTAGAAGCCCTCGCCATTGCCCACTAGGTTTCGGAATCCCAACGATGGGGCTCCTCCTCGTTGTTTGCAAATGATGGGCTTAGAAATGGACGCTTGCCAGAGATGATGGGATCATTTGTGCTCACGTTCATGAGTCGCCACAGAGGGATATGCATTTCTTTGGGGAAGCAATCAATCAAAGTTTGCAAGAGTTGAAGGTAGTTGAAAAATATCTGGTGGGTTTCCATCACATGGATCCTTTTCAACGAGCAGGTAGCGCCTACACATCCAATGATGCAAAAAATATTTCCTTTTGTGGGATGTCTCAACAATATGATTCGTGTTGAATATAGGATCACAAAATGATTGATGATGTGGCACTTCCTAGTTAAGCGGAGGGTGCTCTGTGAACTTATTAACGCCATCTAATTAATTTTCCTCTTGAAAGGTTGCCTAGGCCGGTCTTGTTGTGGTTGCCAGCTGGCTGACCCGCTTCCTCGAATCCTCCGCCGTTGGCGCTATATAAAGCATTCCCCTTCTCTACCTTCCTCTCGTCTTCCTCGGCAAGCCATTTTTCTCTTGGCCTTCGTTGTATGAAACCATCCCTACCGACTTTGGTTGTCTCACTGGCGACTAGGGGAGAGGGGTAGGGGGGAGGTTGGGGATAGGGGCCAACATAGCTTGGCACCTACACAAATATGAATAGATCATGTACTTCTTTCCCTTTGATTTGCCCATGTGAAGTTGCTGGTATGGGAAATTCCACCCTCCTACATATTTTCTTTTCGTGTCGGCAACTATCTCCTCCACCTCTACTATCAGTCGGCAATACCAACGGAGGTTTGCTCGCAATGGAGACTTGACCTCCCCTCCGCATGCAAAGAAGATATCCCCGCATCTAATTGCATCAAGAAGAGGGTAGACATCAGTTCAACACCAATCTCGTTCATAGTCTACAACAAGCTTCAATAGAAAGAAATTTCTCTCTAGGATAGGTTGAATCTGCGTATCAGAAGTTCCCATAGCCGAAGGAGCGTTCCATATATGCTCAATCCCAGGTGAGTTCACCTTATTACCTCTGTAGAACTAACCACCCAGATCCACTCAGTGTGTCGAAGGGAAAGATCTAGGGACCATGATGTAATTCCTAACTTCGAAGGGGGGCATATAAAAATTTTGCCCAATACTTTTTGACGTGGCTTGTTGTACTATATACTCCCTCCGTGTCTCTCGAACTATTTCGAAGGTTTGTCAAAATTTGGATGTATCTATTATTATTTAGTGTCTAGATACATCTAAATTTTGATAAACTTTCGACATATTTCGTGGGACAGAGGGAGTATATTGAACTTTTCCATTACATAGGATCAAAAAATAAGTACTCCGTAGAACTTTTCCATTGGCAATTTTGGTAACGGAAGCTTATCCCCAGGTGTTGGCCATACCTTTTACATTTACGAGAAGGCATTCATAGTAGTAAAACAATACCCGCATTAGTTGAATAATCATAAGAAAAAGCCAACTATTGCACACAACATGCATGCACGGTTAATGGCTTCATCTCACTCTGTTGAGCTGGATGCACATCTGTATGTGTAGCCGCGCGTTGCATGCGAGCTCCTTTCCACGTCTTTGTGCGCCTAATCCGCAGGTCTTTCCAAAACCGCAAAGAAACGAGAAGTCGCGCACGTAAACAAAGTAAGTTAGAGCAAGCTTCACGGTTAAGGTACCTCACACAGCCGATCAGCGAGTGAGGCGCGATGGGTTTTCCATGTGATCAATGGAGGACGACGATCGGGGTGCCATGTGTCCGCCGAGCCGAGTTGTGCCCGCGCCCTGGCTTGTCTCGTAGCCGCAACAAACCTCCGTGGACGCACTCATGCGCCCCCTCGCGCGCGGCGTGCCAGAGGCCGGAGCTAGCTGTCCCGCTGGCCTTTTTATACCCCGTCCTTGCCGTGCCATCGCCATTGCCATCAGTGAGCGAGAGCGAACAACAGATCGAGGTACCTAGCTCGCTAGGTAGCCATGTCTGGTGCAGAGTTTCCACGGGGCCGGACAAGGATCGAGAAAGACGAGCAAGCACTCATGGAGATGGAAAAGAGGGGACGCGCCATGTTGTCAGAGGCCATGAAGGAGAAGAAAGAAAGGGAGAAGAAGGACAAAAAGGAGAAAGGTATGGTCTACAATAAAGCAAGTGGAGAAACTTGGTTTGTACCGCGCGAAGAAATAGTTGCCGCGGAAGAGAAAGAATATCAAGTTCGCAATGAGAAGATCATAGCCAATCTAGAAGCTATCAACAAGCGTGTCCAAGAAGCTGAGGGACATGCCCCTGGCTCGGCTAACCATATCAACTTGCTTCGTCAGTATCTTGAACAGCTTGACATGAAGATCGCATCGGATACGGATGCAAGATCCCGTTTGAGTATGCATACTATCAAAACACTTGAAGAGACAAATGAGAACTATCGTGAATACATATCTCAACTGGAGAAGATAAATGGAGTGAAGGAACTTCGCATCGTGGCCTTGGAACGTGTGAACAGGACTCTGAAGGAAATGTTGGAGCGCCCTGCCCGCAGTCCTCCTTCATAACCGACTTGCAGTACAAAATAATTGCAAGGAATTATTTGATTTCGCCTGGATTGGTCCCAAACTGGGGAGATCTGTAGGACCTTGTAACTCTATTACAGTTTTCTAGCATATTTACTTTTCTCGCAATAAAAGTTTGTTTCCGTGTTGAGAATAGAGGATGTTTTGACCCTTTGAGCCTTGAGCTAATATTATAAATGAAGATTTCAGTTTGTGATCATTTATTAGGTATATGAATTGGGTTGAGTTCTGTCTTTACTTCTACCTTACAATTGATTTTAGAGTTTTCCACACTGATGTTCCTTCACTTGAGGCTTGAGCGTCTGTAAGATGATTAATATCATGCTGTATATCATGGGCTTGATCTTCAAAAGTAAAAAAAGAAATAAACAATAAAAATTTAAACGTACGGGAAAGCAGATTTTCTTATTAGAATGAGTACAAGAAGGTAGATACTAAAATGACAAACATGAAAGTGCTTCATATTCAGCTTTGGAGCTAACACTCACTTTTGATCTCTTCTATTTCTTCTCACAAGTAACAAGAATATGTCTAGTTCATTGCACTACATCAAAGAAGGGTTAAAAACTTGTGCTATGAACAAATAGACATATAAATGAATACGAGAAAAATAAAAGCGTGAATGTTGTGGGTATACTTTATGGGTATTGCCAACGACATGGTCTAGATCCGGCAAGCCCGGGTGGCCCACAGATGGTGGTGTGACTTATGGCCCACCGGGCGGCCCAGTTGCTGTTGATAGAAGATGGATGAAGTCCAGCCCAAGAACATGAGCCAGATCCCAACCGACATATGCAAGTAGGCGGATCCATGGAGGCCCATGAAGTATCCGGATCCATGACGGCAAGATTAGATCTAGGTGGATCCTTGACGTGCACGACAATGTATATTTCGGAGTTAGGCCTCTTGTATTCTGGCTAGGACTCTCCGTGTAAACCCTAGATCCGGGTGCCTATATAAGCCGGATCCTGGAAGCCCTAGAGGCACAACCACAACTCAACGAAAGCGCCCAGATAATTCCAGACAAGCACCAGTAGGCCTTGTCCTCGAGCAGGTGTTCTGAAGCTGTGTAAATCGCGTACCACCGTCTTGAGTGCTCTCCGCCCTATGGCCCCTACTTCTTCCCCCCTCCGTGAGGATCCCTCCTCCGGGTGTCGTTGCCTATTCGACGGTAACCCGGAGGAGGGATCCTCACGATGGGAAGAAGTAGGGGCCATAGGGAGGAGAGTCCTCGGGAAAGTGGTATGCGATTTACCCAGCTTCGGAACACCTGCTCGAAGACAGGGCCTACTGCTGCTTGTCTGGAATTATATGGACGCTTTCGCGTTGTTACAATGAGTTGTGGTTGTTCCTCTAGGGCTCCCAAGATCCGGCTTATAAAGGCGCATGGATCTAGGGTTTACATGGAGAGTCCTAGCCGGATAACAAGTTGTCTAACTACGGTACAATGTCTTGCCGTGTACGTCAAGGATCCGCCTTCCATCTATGTCGTTCTGGATCCGGATACCTTATGGGCCTCCACAAATCTGGCCTCCTCCGTAGGTCGGTTGGGATCCGGCTCCCTGCCTGGGCTGGACTTCATCCTTCATGATCTACAACAACTGGGCCGCCCGATGGGCCACATGCCACATCACCATCTGTGGGCCACCCGGGCTTGCCGAATCTAGGCCAAGTCGTTGATATACCCATAAAGTATACCCACAACAGTAGCCCCCGAAGTTCTCCAAGATTCATCATTCCTCCGACTTCATTCAACCGGATCCGAAGAGAATCTTGAAGAGCTTCCAAAACTTTCTTGTTTTCGACTTCATTCAACCGGAAATCATTGTCCTTCTATAAAGATATCTTCAGTGGATTTTTCGCGTGCGCTGAACTGAACTTCCTTTTTTCCCGCGCTAAATTTCCAGAGATGCAAATCTTCAACCAGAAATTTCGGAGATCGCCCAGTTCTAGTTACCGCTACCTCGATTTCACCGCTTTAACCTAAGACACGTGGCGGCCATCCAACGGTGTGACCGTTCCGTTTCCGCCGTTGGATCCGGCTCACGAATCTCCGCGCAAGGTCTATAAATACCCGCGGCAACGGTAAGTTCTTCATTCGTTTCACCGCAAACTCCACTTCATCTTCTTCCTCCCGTAGCGCCGCCGACCGGATCTTGACTCCGACGAGCTCGCTCACGGGAAGCTTCGTCCGCCGCCACTCCAAGGCCAACCTTGACCCGAGATCGTCACGGTTGATCGGGAAATCCGATCCGCCGCCGATTTGTGGTCAACCGGAGGACATAGCTCCATCTCCGGCGACCTCCCTTTCGCCGGCGCGCCGAAGAGCCGCCGCGACATTAATGGTACGTCCGCCGGACTTGTAGAAGAAAAGGTAGTTTAGACTTAGGCTAGTTCCGGCTTACTTAGCTTATCACATGGGTGCAGCCGGAAGCATGTCGCCTAGCTCACCCAAGTGTACGGATAGTTCTCCAAACAGCCCTGAACTAAGTTCATTAGAACCAAGTTGTCCGGAACCTTTAGCATTCCTGCCACCATATGTTTCCGACATCAAGTTAGCTCAACCATTCTCCGCATCTTCCAGCACCACACTAGGACGGATCCCCACCCTCAAAGAGATCCAAGAAGAGCTCGAGGGACAAGCTAGGATGCAGCTAAGGTGCAAGAGGCGGAAGCGAAGAAGGCTTCCAAGGCCCGGATCCGAGAAGGCGAGAAGGGACAGTTGTGGCCTTGCGAAATCAAGGATTCGGAACTGAGGGACCTCCAAAGCGAGGGCATGATTTCTCCGCAATAGAGCTTCATGCGAGACTCCGACATCCCCAAACCAGACGCGGACGAACGGGTCCTGACCAAAGCCTGGGTTGAGCGCGGTCTATCGCTCCCCTGCTTGGAATTCTTCCTCTCCATCCTTTCCACCTACGGACTTCAACCTCATAATATCTGTCCGAACTCATATATACTCCTCTCGAACTTCGTGACGCTCTGCGAAGGGCATCTCGGAATTCGCTCGGACGTCCGCCTATGGCAATTCTTCTTCCGAGTGAAGAAAGAGACTAAGGACAAGGCCATGGTGAACTGCGGTAGCATGACCTTCATGCTCCGACCTGGTCGCATGTATCCACCTCACTCCTCTCACGAGTCCGTCCGGTACTGAAACGCCGGATGGATCTACGTGAAGAATATCGCAGTTCCGGGTGTCCATGATGGGCTGCCCAAATTCATCAACAAGCCTCCGGAAGAGCGTGACAGCTGGAGCTTTGTCCCCACCCTCGCCCAGTTTCCGATCTTGGAAAAAGCTGCGCGAAGGATCTCTTGGTTAGTCCACGATGGACTAACCGGAACTGAGCTCACATTGAGCTGGTTTTCTCGGCGGATCCAGCCGCTGCGGTACAATGCGCGCTTAATCTGCGCGTATACCGGGGCGGATGACCTTCTCTGAGTAACCTGCCACGACCTTCCAGCGGATTCTCTCAAGAGGAGAATCAAAACACTTGTGAAGATTGGCCGGGGCCAGCCGGTCCCGGAGTTAATAAAGGATATCAAGACCAACGACCAGTGCCCTCCGGTAAGCGCTTGTACCTTTGTTATTCTTAACTTCTCATTTTTTCGAAGTGTTCTAACTTATTCTTGATTTCTTCTCCAGCTCGATACTTTGGCGGAGGAAGATTTCCGCACCATACTCCGAGTCCCCGTCAGCGGCGAGGCGGCGGAGGAGGATCCGGAGGACGACGATGAGGAAGAGGAGCAAGCACCTAGAAAGGCTGCCCCTCGACCCACTAAGCGTCCCCGCGCCAAAGCTTCCGGCTCTGAAGCCGGAGCCAGGGGCGAGGCCTCCACCAAGAAGGCAAAGATTGTGAAGCCACCTCTGCTCGACTCAAGGAAGGCGGAGCGCGAGCGCCTTAAGCTGCTGACCACGGCAGGAAAAAGGTCGCGTCCGATCATCCCCGGCGCTGCGTAAGTTTCCGAGTTTGATGCTTTGTCTTTAACTTGTACAACTTGTTACTTATTTCCTTCACTTGCTTATAGGAACCCGATTACCACCACCGCGCAGACCAACGTCCAAAAATCTATCACCAGATACATGAAGAAATCTCCGGCTGTTGGTCCTCCAACGCCAGCTCCGCCAAGCACCTCGCACACTGCTCCCCAACCATCTCCGCCCCAAGCTGATCCTTCTCCCCCTCCTGCTACCGAAACTCAAGTGGAGATAATCCCGGTGAGTAGCGAAAAGGTGGGCGGAGAAAGCTCCGGATCAAAGCGACCTGCTCCTGAAGAAGCTCAAGTGCAGGGCCAGGAAGAAGCGGAAGTTAACTCTTCCGGAAAGGCTGAAGCTGCGGCTAGTGATGCCATAGTTTTTCCGAAGAACTTCGGTGATCTGACCAACCTTACCTCCACCCCCAAGGCTTACGCAACCAAGTTTTTCAACAAGCTTACTGATGCGGAAAAGTGGAATAACAAGATCTACTCAACGCCATGCTGAACAATGCCTAGGGGAAGCCTGACGCTGAATTGTCATAGATTCAAAACATCAAAAAGGAGGTCGGCCAATTCTGCAACCAGCTCCTCTGCAAGCACAAGGTACTTCCTAGTAGCCCCCAAGTATGTAGGCGGAAACTAGTCGATAATTAGCACCTAAATACTTAGAAATACTCAAACTGAATAAGATTTTAAAGTGTCACAGTAGCCCCCAAGCGTTATGGCAGAAAATTTTCCGGCAATAATGCTTCAAAAGGATCCCGGAATTTACTACTGGTCTGTTTCTACTTACAGGAACAGCAGGCCCTGCACTATGAGCTGCCGAACCGGAGATGCCGAGGTCGTAGCCGAAGAGGATGCCGCCGCTGCCGGCGACGACGCAGGTGAGCACCACGAATGGCATCACCCGACCACTGTAACCCTCGCCCCCGGCGCCGCCCGGCACCTCCACGAACGCCCCAATCGCCATCACTCCTTTCCCTTCCTCTCCTAGTCCAAGGTAGTCTAGTTGATATGACAGAGGAAGAGAGCCATCGATTTATTAGGGGGATGGATGCTGGAGTGTGCGCATTCCGGCAGAAACTGCCGCACGACACCGGCGAGGTTGACACCTTTGACTACTCTATTTTTTTTAGTTCTTTTTAGGGGCTATTTTTTTAGTGTTCTCCTTTGAGGACATCTCCAATCTCCGGTGGTCGTCGGCCCAACGGTCCATTTCTATCTGTTTGGATCGGTGGCGCGGTCCGGTTAGGTTGGTCGGGTCGTCCAACGGCCTGATCCAAATCGCCCTTCTGTGATGACGCTCTGCCTCTAATGGTGATAGAACCCTAATGGGGTCGTCGGCATCGCGCGCGCCGTAGATAGTTTTCGCGCATCCATTTGGTTCCCACCCACGGCGGCTCCGGTTGCCCGCCCGCGTGCTTGTTTCCCGCTGCGGCCGGAATAGTTCGCACGTCCGGCGGCCATTTTTCGCCCAAGAACGAGGCTATAAATGGCGACCACCGGCGCGACGTCACACCCAATCGACGCCAAAAAACACATGATTCACCGAAATATCTCCAACTGGGACCACATCAGGGAGATGTGCCGCTCCCGCTGGCCTCGTCCGTCCGATGAGGACGTCGAGATCATGGCCACGGAGATGGCCCACATGGTGAGGTACAAGGTGGCCGCCTTAGAGCACGAAGGCAACGTGGCGCAGCAAGCGCTGGTGGAGGTGGTCGAGGCAGCAGCGCAACAGGCTCAGCAGGCGCTGCATCAGGTGGGAGCAAGCGGTGGCCAATGAGGCCGCGGCGGCAGCCGTGTGTGCCTAACGCCACGAGGCGGCCATGCCGCTCTTGGGGTCTGCGGCGCGCAATGCGGCCACCATCGTCGTCCAAGAGCGACGCCGCACTGTGGTGACGTCCAGGGAGGCGACGGTGGCAGCGATGGAGGCAGCGGCGGTCGATGCAACCGCTAATGCGGAGAAGGCGGCCCGTGACAAGGCGTACCACCGCGCCGCCGACGATGTAGCGGGGGAGGAACGCGTGGCGGAGGCGGCGGCGTTAGCCATGGCTTGGTCTCTCCTCAGCAAGGAGGAGGAGGATTGGCACGTGCGCAAGACACACTGTAGGTCCGCCACAAGAGACCCCGAACGCCGGGAGCACGACGAGGAATCATCCGCGGCGATGCAGGTGAGGGCAGAGGCGACGACAATGATGTTGCGCGACGTGGCGCGGCAGGCGTCAGAGGCAGCATCGGAGGAGGCGACGCGGGCGGCGACGGAGGAGGAGAGGAGGGCGCACTGGGCTGCCGAGCTCAACGCCGCCTTGGCCCGCCGTGAGGACGAGCGGCGCCAGGAGACCCAATGCAGGGAGAACCGTCGCCGGGCACGCCACCAGGAAGCAGCCATATGGGTTGCGCGGGCGACGCTGGATGAGAACGACATCGCCGGCGGGGAGGTGTAGAGTAAGGCCGGAGTAGTGTAGCGGCCATTTATTTTCAGTTTATGCAAGCCTTTTGTAAAATTGGATGTCGGTTGTTAATGAACAATTAACTGGTTATGTGTCAGTTACATGTCATGCCGGACCTAATGGCCGATGGCCGGACATGCGAGTTGTCCGTGCAGCGTCCACGCTGACGTATCCATTTCCCAAATCTATAATATCTAAATGGGAGCAACCCACTAAATTGAATTCTCTCAACATGCAAGGTGTCCACCTCATCAAGCATCCCTAAGCAATCATAGCTTGCCACCTAAGCAAATCAAATAGATGATCTCCACTCTTATGCAGCTATTCCATGTCATTAAATTTATTTTTATTAGCAATGTATTAATTTCTGTAGTAGAATTGCATGCGGTACTTACTTTGGAAATGGACTCAATTCAGCCCACGTACTATTCATATTATCCAAGAAGACACACAACGATTCTTCTCACTGAATAATAAAAGAGTAAGAAACCATTCGTCTCCCTGGCTACTGGCATTGATGCCGCACCTGGCTAACCTCACGTATTCAGAGCTTCTCATCCCTCTCTTTATCTTCTGCACCAGATTTTCCTCTTCCTCTTCTTCACTAAATATAAATAAATGCAGGAATTACAGATGGTATTTGTTCTCCTATTTAAGCAAGGGATCTCTTTCATTTTGACCGCAGCTAGCACCCCTGCTCGAGGGGATTAGCTAGAAAATCAGGTATCGCCCTCGGAAATCAATGTGCCGGGGAGGCGGCGAATTCAACCCCGTTGTCGACACCAATCGCCTGGTGGTCCTGCCTGCACATCTTTTTCATCCTATTTCACCGGCAAATTAGGATGAGACATCAACGACAAGCTCACCCAGGGCCGGCCCTGGCCCTTGGCAGGGTTGGGCGGTCGCCAAGGGCCCAGGCCTGAGGGGGGCCCAAGATGGAGGCTTTTTCTCTATGCTATATGGGCTGGAAAAAAAATAGTCATCAGGCCCAACTCTATCTAGAAACGAAATACGTGAAGTTACTCCTGCCCGTTCGGCTGCTCCTCGCACGGATCCAATCGCCCGATCAGCCTCGCGAGCCGAAGAGTCGCCGCGTCCGCGTGTGTTGCGTATCGCCTCGCCAGTCAAACTCATTGCGTGCGTTGCGTATCGCCCTGCCGCCCTCGCCTCGCCAGTCCTCGCCGGCCGATCCATCTTCCGGTCTTTCCTCCCTGCGTTCGGCTCGCCCGGTCACCATGCCCGTCCGATCTTTTTGTAAGTCCTCAACTGATTCCCGGCTAATTCTTTCTTGTAATCTAGAACTATTTTTAGGGTTTTGATTTGAGGTAAATTCATTCATCACTATAGGTGTTACACTGTTACAATGCCACCAAAACAATTGTCTGGTGCTGCGAAAAAAAGGAAGAGAAAGCAAGATGAAAAGATTAGGGAATCGCAAAGAGGCGATTTGAATAAGTATTTTCCAGTTAAAAGTAATGTTGATGTCAACAACAATAATCAGAGGCCAATATCTGATTCGGGACAAGCTGATGAGGATAATACAGATGGAGATATTGAGGTCCATGAACAGTCCTCAAATAATAGTAAGTTTCTCTAAACTGAAGCTACTAAAAAATTGTTTGAGGTCAACTATGTTACAAGACAGATTGAATGGCTTGGCTACATGTTGTATTGAGAAAGATATCTTGGAAAGCATTGATCTTGAAACAATTCTCAATGATTTTGCATCGAGGAATGCGCGGAGAAGCTTTTTGGAGAAGCATTGAAGCATAATTGTCGAAGTACTCATGGTAATTTGGTCTTTATTTGAGGGATTTTTCTTTTTTGACATGGTCAGTGATCTTGTTGATTCTGGGCTGTCGTTGCTGTTGCGTGTGCCCACTTGAACTCAACCCGATCGGGCTCTACCTGGGCCATTCGAGCCCATGGACTCTACTGCTCTGACGCATTAGCTGGGCCAAAGAGTAACTTACCAGCCAGTTACGCTTGGTACCGGATGCAACCGTAAGATCCGATCTGCCGGTCGCCGCCGGCGAGATGGACCTGCCGGCGAACCGCGGCCGGTGGCGGAGGCGGAGCGCCCGGTCGAACGTGCCACTCCTGGTGGCCCTCCTGCTGCTCCTCCTCCCGGCATACCTCCTGCTCTCCTCCGCCTACTCCTCCCTGCTCCGCTCCCTCCTCCCCTTCTCCGCCTCTCCCTCTCCCTCCAGCAGGGGCGGCGGCGTCCGGAGGTGCGGGCGCTCGGCGGAGCTGGATGGGGAGAAGTTCCTGTGGTACGCGCCGCACAGCGGGTTCAGCAACCAGGTGGGCGAGCTGCACAACGCCGCGGTGGCTGCCGCGCTGCTCAACCGCACCCTCGTCGTGCCACCCGTGCTCGACCACCATGCCGTCGTCCTCGGGAGCTGCCCCAAGTTCAGAGTCTCCGATCCCGCAGACCTTCGCGCCGCCGTCTGGGACCACGCCATGCAGCTCCTCCGGGAGCGGAGGTAAACCTCACACTACACCTTCTCTGAGTTACGTTTAGCCGGTTGGTTCAGTGCGGAAATTGATTGAATTCCGAATGATGACACGTCTCGCTTGCTGCTTGCGTCGGGTGAAATGATGTTGATTATGCGACATACTATTAAAGCTTCGTTACAGTATTAACAATGCATACATAGCATTTTTCATGATTTCTTTTTTTTGAGAAACATTTTTCATGATTTCGGATCACACTGTTTTTTCCCCCTGTAATTGATGGAGACTCCATGTTTTGAGATTGCTGCCAAGAGAAATCTAAATCTAGAGATGTTATTTAGTTGCTGCACACTTACGCTGGTAGAGTACTCACTTTACTAACTAGCACAATGGTGATATAACTTTTTGCTTCCACAGTCTTCACTATAGGTTTCCATCTTCTCTATGAATCAGAAAGACATCATGAGAATCAAGTATTGATTCTGACCTTTGTGTTCCAGGTATGTTTCGATGGGTGACATAGTTGATCTATCACCTGTAAAGGCTTTGGTTAAGACAATTGATTTCAGAGTGTTTGTTTCATTATGGTGTGGCGTGGATATGCGGAAAACTTGCTTTTCTGGGTTGTGCTGCGCTGTTTCTGGCGGTAAATCATCGCCAAGTGACTATGGCAGATGCCGATCTTTGCTGTCTGGTTTAGAAGGTAGTGAAAGTAGTGCTTGTGTGTATCCTGTTCAGGAGGACTGTAGAACGACGGTGTGGACATATCAAGAGAATAATGATGGAACACTGGATTCGTTTCAGCCAGATGAAGAGTTAAGAAGGAAGAAGAAGATTTCATACGTTAGGAAGCGCAAAGATCTATACAAGGGTTTAGGGCCTGGTTCTAAGGCTGGGGATGCTACTTTATTGGCATTTGGTACCCTTTTTCAGGACCATACAAGGGATCAGAGTCTTACTTTGATATCCATGAGTCACCAAAGGACCATAGAATACAGACTGTACTTGAGAAAACTGAGTTCCTTCCTTTTGCCCCAGAAATCATGGCTGCAGGGAAGGAGTTTGCTAAGAGCACGATTAAGGAGCCTTTTCTTTGTGCACAACTAAGATTGTTAGATGGCCAATTTAAGAATCACTGGAAATCTACCTTTTCTGCCCTTAAGGATAAATTGAAAGCTCTTGAGTTGGAGATGAAGAGAAACAAGTCTGGTGGTCCTATTAACATGTTCGTCATGACTGATCTTCCTCCAGCAAACTGGACAAAGACCTATCTTGCAGATATTGCAAAAGACGAGAAATATGAACTGTACACCCTGAAGGAAAATGATGTTCTACAAACTGCAGAGAAGCTTATGGCTGCTGAACATGGCCTAAGGTCTGGATTCTTTCCAAAGATTGCAGAAAGATCGAACGAGGATTGTCATCCAGTTCAACTGCCTGAAATTTTGTTATATGTCGAAGAATCTGTTTGCAGCTGTGCCTCTCTAGGGTTTGTGGGGACCGCTGGATCAACAATAGCAGGAAGCATAGAAACAATGAGGATGAACAATGTCTGCAAATTATAGGAGAAGTGCATCCTTTGAGCAACCTGCCAGAGAGCTAACTGGTTGTACTTATGGAGTTTGATATCAGTAGGGGCTGTTGCACTACAGAGAGCTGAATCATTGCAGATTTGAGACTAAGAAACTAGTGACATGCTCAGGTTCTACGATTCTACATTGTTGACCATCTACTGCCATGCGGAATAGTATACTTCAATTCATTCCCTCTTTTTCCTTTTTTTCGGTTGTGTAGATAGATAGTGTTCATGTTTGTGAGCTGTGCCTTCATTATGTTGCGTTTCATCCACCAATTTTTGTCACGGAGGGTGAGGATAGTCATATCTTGTATAGAGAACTATTGGAATGAAACAGATTTTATGGGCTCTCTCTTGCTATAGATTCATCAGCCATGCATGTCCTTATTTATGAAGTTCTCTTGACTGAAATAATATTTATCAAAAAATGGACTTTAAATATAGCTAACTCGTTGTGTACATCTCATTGTATATTAGTCAGAACTTGCCATGAAATAAGCTCCCAATAGTCCAAGAAGCTCTACATAGCTAGTAATGGTTCATTTGCTAGTCAGTTACTCATGTCAACAGAAACGTATACCCCTTTTATGATGTGTCATTTGAAACACACTAGTGTCTTTTGCGGATAATCAAATCACAACACGTTTATTTTTACTTCTTTTTTCCCCTAAGATTTTCAGCTTGTCCTAGGCTGCCGATTGCTCCCCATCATCAAGTGTAATATGGTATAATATATTACAACCTGTGTGAATAACATATCTAGGATCGTAATTTCTTGTATTAATGCATAAGCTACATCAGTATGATGACAATTTGGACTGCCTGATCAAACACTTCTCCCTTTCGATCTGGTTCACTGCTCCACTCCTCTCGTCCACATGGCTGATCCTCCTTTCCCAAATTGGTAATCTACACTCCCTTCGTTCCACAATTCTTGTTGTAGATTCAGACGTATCTATGCACAAGATATGTCTAGATACATATCTAAATCGGGACAAGGATTTTGGAACGGATGGACTACTTCGTAGTAGGGCCTGGCCATCTGCCTGATCCTCACCCTCTCATCTCCACCCTTCTCCATTAAACCAATTTCTCTATCATTATAGTCATTTCGGATATTTTTGATCATTGTAGCATGGAAACCATGCATGTATGCAATAATTCTATTAATGTGTGTGCGATAAAATAATAATATAATTCATTAATACAACAACCAGGGAAAAAGTGCAACATTTGAGGTACTTTACTAGAACAAATGACAAACACATGTGTGGAACATGCAACAGTCCTAACAAATAGAGGTTGCACTATGTGTTGTCTCATGTTGCACATGGAAAACTGATACTACATTGTAGTACAACCAACCGCATTAAAGTCTCATAAAAAACCATAATTGGTCACGCCGCAGTTTCTTCTTCCAAGATTTTAAACAAGCTTATTGGGTCATTGGTGTTCACTTCTATAAGAAGGCAACTGAGGTAGAAGCCCTCGCCATTGCCCACTAGGTTTCGGAATCCCAACGATGGGGCTCCTCCTCGTTGTTGCAAATGATGGGCTCAGAAATGGACGCTTGCCAGAGATGATGGGATCATTTATGCTCACGTTCATGAGTCGCCGCGGAGGGATATGCATTTCTTTGGGGAAGCAATCAATCAAAGTTTGCAAGAGAAGGCAGTGGAAAAATATTTGGTAGGTTTCCATCACGTGGATCTTTTTCAACGAGCAGGTAGCGTCTACACATCCAATGATGCAACAAATATTTCCTTTTGTGGGATGTCTCAACAATATGATTCGTGTTAAATATAGGATCACAAAATGATTGATGACGTGGCACTTCCTAGTTAAGCGGAGGGCGCTCTGTAAACTTATTAACGCCATCTAATTAATTTTCCCCTTGAAAGGTTGCCTAGGCCGGTCTTGTTGTGGTTGCCGACTGTCCGACCCGCTTCCTCGAATCCTCCGCCGTTGGTGCTATATAAAGCATTCCCCTTCTCTACCTTCCTCTCGTCTTCCTCGGCGAGCCATTTTTCTCTTGGCCTTCTTTGTATGAAACCATCCCTACCGACTCTGGTTGTCTCACCGGCGACCAGGGGGGAGGGGTGTGTGGGGGGGGAGGTCGTGGATAGGGGCCAACATAGGTTGGCACCTACACAAATATGAATAGATCATATACTTCTTTCCCTTTGATTTGCCCATGTGAAGTTGCTGGTATGGGAAATTCCACCCTCCTACATATTTTCTTTTGGTGTCGGCAACGGTCTCCTCCACCTCTACTATCAGTCGACAATACCAACGGAGGTTTGCTCGCAACGGAGACTTGATCTCCCCTCCGCATGCAGGGGAGATATTCCCCAGATCTAATTGCGTCAAGAAGAGGGTAGACATAAGTTCAACACCAATCTCGTTCATAGTCAAAAACAAGCTTCAATAGAAAGAAATTTCTCTCTAGGATATGTTGAATCGGCGTATCCAGAAGTTCCCATAGCCGAAGGAGCGTTCCATATATGCTCAATCCCAGGTGAGTTCACTTTATTACCTCTGTAGAACTAACCACCCAGGTCCACTCAATGTGTCGAAGGGAAAGATCTAGTGACCATGATGTAATTCCTAACTTCTTAGGGGGCATATAACTTTTTGACGTGTGGCTTGTTGTACTATATACTCCCCTCCGTGTCTCACGAACTATGTCGAAGGTTTGTTAAAATTTGGATGTATCTATTATTATTTAGTGTCTAGATACATCTAAATTTTGACAAACTTTCGACATATTTCGTGGGACGGAGGGAGTATATTGAACTTTTCCATTACATAGGACCAAAAGATAATTATAACTTTTTCATTGGCAATTTTGGTAACGGAAGCTTATCCCCAGGTTTTGGCCATACCTTTTACATTTACGAGAAGGCATTCATAGTAGTAAAACAATACCCGCATTAGTTAAATAATCATAAGAAAAAGCCAACTATTGCACACAACATGCATGCACGGTTAATGGCTTCATCTCACTCTGTTGAGCTGGATGCACATCTGTATGTGTAGCCCCCTGCGGTGTACGTTCCTTCCTTGCATGCGAGCTCCTTTCCACGTCTTTGTGCGCCTAATCCGCAGGTCTTTCCAAAACTGCAGCAAAACAGAAAGCTGCGCACACAAACAAAGTAAGTTAGAGCAAGCTTCACGGTTAAGGTACCTCACACAGCCGATCAGCGAGTGAGGCGCGATGGGTTTTCCATGTGATCAATCGAGGACGACGATCGGGGTGCCATGTGTCCGCCGAGCCGAGCCGTGTCCGCGCCCTGGCTTGTCTCGTAGCCGCAACAAACCTCCGTGGACGCACTCATGCCACAGGCCGGAGCTAGCTGTCCCGCTGGCCTTTTTATACCCGTCCTCGCCGTGCCATCGCCATTTCCATCAGTGAGCGAGAGCGAGCAGATCGAGGTACCTAGCTCGCTAGGTAGCCATGTCTGGTGCAGAGTTTCCACGCGACCGGACAAGGATCGAGAAAGACGAGCAAGCACTCATGGAGATGGAAAAGAGGGGACGCGCCATGTTGTCAGAGGCCATGAAGGAGAAGAAAGAAAGGGAGAAGAAGGACAAAAAGGAGAAAGGTATGGTCTACAATAAAGCAAGTGGAGAAACTTGGTTTGTACCGCGCGAAGAAATAGTTGCCGCGGAAGAGAAAGAATATCAAGTTCGCAATGAGAAGATCATAGCCAATCTAGAAGCTATCAACAAGCGTGTCCAAGAAGCTGAGGTACATGCCCCTGGCTCGGCTGACCATATCAACTTGCTTCGTCGGTATCTTGAACAGCTTGACATGAAGATCGCATCGGATACGGATGCAAGATCCCGTATGAGTATGCATACTATTAATACACTTGAAGAGATGAATGAGAACTATCGTGAATACATATCTCAACTCGAGAAGATAAATGGAGTGAAGGAACTTCGCATCGTGGCCTTGGAACGTGTGAACAGGACTCTGAAGGAAATGCTGGAGCGCCCCGCCCGCAGTTCTCCTTCATAACCGACTTGCAGTACAAAATAATTGCAAGGAATTATTTGATTTCGCCGGGATTGGTCCCAAGCTGGGGAGATCTATAGGACCTTGTAACTCTATTACTGTTTTCTAGCTTATTTACTTTTCTCGCAATAAAAGTTCGTTTCCATGTGTTGCATGATGAGATTTGCGCCATCATCAAAATATGGGATGTTTTTATGTTTTTACCCTTTGAGCCTTGAGCTAATATTATAAATGAAGATTTCAGTTTGTGATCATTTATTAGGTATATGATCGAATTGGGTTGAGTTCTGCCTTTACTTCTACCTTACAATTGATTTTAGAGTTTTCCACACTGATGTTCCTTCACTTGAGCGTCTGTAAGATGATTAATATCATGGTGTATATCATGGGCTTGATCGTCCAAAGTAAAAAAAAAGAAATAAACAACAAAAATTTCAACGTATGGGAAAGCAGATTTTCTTATTAGAATGAGTACAAGAAGGTAGATACTCAAATGACAAACATGAAATTGCTCAACACTCACTTTTGATCTCTTTTATTTCTTCTCACAAGTAACAAGAATATGTCTAGTTCATTGCACTACATCAAAGAAGGATTAAAAACTTGTGCTACGAACAAATAGACATATAAATGAATACGAGAAAAAATAAAAGCGTGAATGTTGTGGGTATACTTTATGGGTATGCCAACGACATGGTCTAGATCCGGCAAGTCCGGGTGGCCCACAGATGGTGGTGTGACTTATGGTCCACCGGGCGGCTCAATTGTTGTTGATAGAAGATGGATGAAGTCCAGCCAAAGAATAGGAGCCGGATCCCAACCGACCTATGCAAATAGGCGGATCCATGGAGGCCCATGAAGTATCCGGATCCATGACGGCAAGATTAGATCTAGGTGGATCCTTGACGTGCACGACAATGTATATTCCGTAGTTAGGCCTCTTGTATTCCGGCTAGGACTCTCCGTGTAAACCCTAGATCCGGGTGCCTATATAAGCCGGATCCTGGGAGCCCTAGAGGCACAACCACAACTCATTGTAACAACGCGAAATCGCCCAGATAATTCTAGACAAGCAGCAGTAGGCCCTGTCCTCGAGCAGGTGTTCCGAAGCTGGGTAAAACGCGTAGCACCGTCTCGAGTGCTCTCCGCCATATGGCCCCTACTTCTTCCCCCCTCCGTGAGGATCCCTCCTCCGGGTACCGTTGAATAGGCAACGACAGTTGGCGCCCACCGTGGGGCCAGCGGCGTCTGGAGGCCGGAACCGGGAGGGTTCCACCATGTGGGAAGCTTCAACGACTCCATCGCAGTGGGGCGTGTTCTGTACGCCGGTAACTTTCCGATCGTCCCTTAGGACGAGTGCTGGATTCCGGCTAGGACCGACCCCATCAAGCTCTCCATCGCCCCAATTGGCGGCATACACATCTTCATCGGCGAGACCGTCAATTCTGATGAAAACGCACTGGTAAGTAACGCTGACGCGACCGCCGCTGAGCAGGACGTAGTCGCGAAGATCCGATCTGAGTCGTAGGAACTTCCTAAAGAAAATTCCGCCTTAGATCTGAAAAATTCAAAGCCCACCCAATCCGTCCCTGAGCAGGAAACTACGGTGGAAGACCAATGCAGATCCGCCTAGGTTTCCTAGGTGTTAGAGAAGCAAAGGTGCAACTTCGTGCACTTCCTCGCACACACCGCAGGAACCGCCCCTCCCCAGGATGGAGCTGGACCTATGCAGGTTGAGGATGCCGGAGGCAATAATGTTCCGGACCAGAAAGAGGATGCCGGAGACAATGAAGACTCGATACTCGAAAATCTGAGCCCATTATCCGATGACGCATCTTCCATGGACTCGGAAGAGTACAACCGTCTGATGAAGGAGATGGAAGACAAGGAGAAAGCTAAAGTCGAATCCGCCCCACCCAAGCAGGTCCTTGCGACCGTAACGAGATTGGAGGAGGACTCCAACTCAGAGAAGACCCCCCCAACGCCGCAATTCCGGGTTCGTCCAATCCGGGTGCACCGCATCGCGTTCGTATCTGTATTACGCCGGAGCCCCATCAAGGACATGGCCTTGACTTTGGTGAAGGGATATCAATGGAGGAACTCACCAGGATAGCAGGCAAGAATGGCGAGAACATCACATACGCGGAAGTTCTCACCAAACCACTGACAGCAGAAGAAGCCGCAGATCAAGAAGCTCTCGAAGCTAAAAGGAAATAATTTCTGGCTGAAGCTCAAAAGGTCGTCAAGGCCGCAGCAACAGTGCTGGCGGACAAGATGGAAACCGACGAGATGATGGAAGTGGTCGCGGAACAAGAACGCAAGACCGAGAAATACCTGAACAAAGCCACAGAGCTCCGGGATCTATGGAAGAAGGTAGTCCATGATGCTAAAGAGGAGCGGAAAGGCTCTGTCAGGAAGCTATTCGCCCTCGAAAAATCAATTTTGACAACCCCGCCGATCATCAGCCGCTCGCGACCCCAAAGGATAACATGAAGATGGTCGCGGAGCTCCTGGCCTAGAATGATGAGGAAATCGACATCGGCCACCTCCGCACACTCATCGCTACAGCAATGAGCGCTGCTATTGTTTTGATGAGCACTGCTATTGTTTTCGGATTAGTCCTTCATAAATCCTCAATTAGGTCCTTTCTTCGGATCCCAGCAACGAACGCATCTATTGCTCTTTCGTCACATATGTTCTCTGCCGATTTTTTGATAATATTCCACCTCTGGATGTATGTCCTTATTGGCTCTTCAAACTTCTGCCTGCAGGCCCTCAGCTGCTCTATTGGCGCGGGTTTCTTGCATGTGGATAGGAAGTTTTTCACAAACATGTCCTCGAAAGTCTCCCAGCTGTCGATGGATCCTGCTGGTAGCTTTTTTATCCATGACCTTGCGGCTCCGCTTAGTTGAACTTGGATGCTCTGCATAGCAGTTGCTTTAGTTCCGCCTGTCAGCTTCACTGTTTCCAGATAGTCGACTAGCCAATCCTCAGGATCTTGCAAACCATCGAATTTCTTGTAGTTGTCGGGTAATTTGAACCCATACGGGACCCGAGTTTTACGAACTCGTCGAGTAAAGCAAGGGAGCCCACACATGTCTTCCTCATCTACTTCTGGTGAATGTCGACGTTCTCTCCTTTGTTGGCGTGCTCTATCGACTCGTGCTTGCGTTGTAGTATCTCTCACACCACCCGTTCTTGGAGGATCTTGCACTACCACAGCAGGCCGCGGACTATTTGCCTCGGAGCACCTTCGGGAGGTGCACTTGTAGTTGCAAACGATGTTCCCATGGCTCCAACTCCTGCCATAGCCATGTTGTACAATGCTTCTCTTGGATCTCCGGGAGGTGGCCTGGATGCCAGTATAAAGGCCTGACTCACCATGTATCCAGCTTCCGGTGTTTTGGGGATAATGTTTCCTCTTGTGTCTATCGACATAAAAGACATATCGAGGTTTTGGATCAGATGTTCCCTCTCGCCTTCAGGTATATGCTACAGCCGAGATCTTCCTGTATTATGAGCTTCTCTATGGTTATCTCCCGAAGTTCCTGATTGTCGGCTCTCCTCAGCTCTTCGCCTACTTGACACGGAAGCTGCAGCTGCTCTCTGCTTGAGTATCACCCTTTGTTTTTCCAACTCTCGGCCAGCACGCGCGAGTCTATATTGATATGCTTGCAACTCCTCCATCGTAGTCGTGGTGGTCATCGGATCTGTTCCATTCAAAGCTCTTGATGCTCTATCCCAAGCTGCTTGTGAAAGTTGCAATCTCTGGCGAGGTGTAGGCCCGACATACTTGCTGCCCAAACCTCGTGTGAGATCAGCGGGATCGACGTATGGATTTCCCAAATCATCGAAAGCCTCTGATGTTTCATCGTCTTGACGACTTGGCTCACCAATCACACAAACTTGATGGTATGCTGGCATGGTATATTGATCTTCGGGGTTGGTGACACCGTCGTAACGATCGGCAAAAACCTCCCGAATAGATGTGGATCTGTCGATGAAGTTGAAGCTATCCACGCTTTCCAAGCTATCCAGATCGGAATCCGTGAACGACCCGAAAGACATCCCGCCGAACAGGTTGTCGAGATCTCCGCCGATGGCAGGCTTGATGAAGATTCTCGATGAGATTTCCTCATCGCTTGACTTGGTTGACGATGATGATCCTGAGAAATCGAAACCCACCGCTAACGGTCCCGAACTAATCGGTGCCGCTAAACGATGTGATCCACTTCTGCGTCGGGAGAGAAGGATCACCCATCTCCTCCGCCCTAGAACCAGCACGTTCCTCCTCCACCTTGCCGACGAAGTCCCACCGGAAACACCAGACCCCATGGGCCTGGCAGAATTAATATTCGCGACAACGTTGAGCCTCAGAGGAGTCGGAACAAGGAACACACGCTGGAACCCGGCAGGAGCCGGAATGAGGAACGTGCGCCTGAGCCCCGCAAGAGTCGGAATGATGGAGGCAGCCGCCATGATGGCGAAGGCAGCCACCACAGCCGGAGCCAGCACTGAGAAGGACGTGGTGAATCTGATGGCGGAAGCAAGAAGTCTCTCCTGCCGTACCCAGTGGCGGAGGCGGAGGCCGGAGATCACGCTCTCGTTCAGAATCCCTTAATCACAAGAGGGACTCACGTGACGCACGGGAACGTCTCAACAAATACAAAACTAGATACATTGGCCCAAAGTGTTTTGGCAGAGGATCTGAGAGGAGAAAACGCCAAAAGGCTTGAACCTCAAACTACCCAGAAACTTCAAGCATTATGATGGCAGTGAGAGGCCCGATACCTGGATCGATGACTACTTTAACGCAGTCAGCTTCGCCGGAGGGACCCCAAACATGGCATGCCGCATGCTCCAGTTGTACCTTGTTGGTCTAGCCCGGACTTGGTTCAGCGACCTACCGGAGAATTCCATCTTTTCCTGGTTTGACCTGAAGATTGCCTTTGAAGGACACTTCGGGGGCACCTACAAGATACCTTCCACGACCAGTGACTTGCAAGCTTGTATCCAGAACAAAAATGAAACCTCTCGAGCATATCTTACCCGGTGGTTAGAAACAAGGAACGAGTGCGAGAACATAGACAATCACACAGCTATGCTAGCCTTCATGGGTGGCCTGCAGAGGGGAGGCTTGCTCCAGCACAAGCTAACATGTATGTACAATGACCAAAAGCTGACCCTGGACAAGATGATTTCCATCGCCAGCACTCACACCGCCGCCGATGACGATGCAGGCGGAGAACTGGCGGTCACAACCATACCCTTGCATAACCAAAAGAAGAACCGTGGCGGCAATTACAACAACAAGCAGAAGAATCCCCCCGAAGACCAGGAGAGCGGCGGATCCGATATGGTTGCCATGACGTTTCAGCACGGCGGTCAAGGAGGCGGAAGAGGCCACGACCGTGCTGGCGGAGCCGGAAGGGTCCAGCAGCGCGCTAGCGAGGTCACCGTCGCTGGGTTCCGCGCTCCCCAAACCTAGGAAGAGTACATGGACATGCCGTTTCTAGACCACATTGATCCGGCTACATGCAAGTCCTCCCACACCAATCGCAACTGCAAGTGGGTCAACGATCCCAAGATAGGCCCGGAAGCAGGATACAAACGTGCTAGGAAGCACCGCTCGTGCGGCAAAGGAAGAAAGGGCAAGAACGAGGACGAGGATAGCTCCGAAGCAATGGACGAGTATGGAGCTTCGCCGGAACCAAAAGAGGGTGCCACAGCTAACACCTCCAACCCATTTGTGAAGACAAGCGCTTGTGCATATCGCACCTTCCTCGGAACTCCAACAGTCCGGGCAAAGAAATCCGCCCTCCGGACCCTAAACGCCACGCTTCCGGCTGTGCCGCAGTTTGTCAGGTAGTCGGAAACTCCCTGCACATTTGACAGAGCCGATCATCCGGTTTTCATCCCTAAGGAGTGCTACGCTTTGGTTGTTAGTCCCCGCATCGACGGGTATGAATTCTCCAAGTGCCTCATGGACGGCGGAGCCAGCCTAACATCATCTACCTGGAGACTCTAGACAAGATGAACCTTACCAAGGAACAGCTCAAGCACAGCACCACGGAGTTCCATGTGTTGGAGATATGCCCAAGAGGCAATAATAAAAGTGGTTATTATATATCTTTATGTTTATGATAAATGTTTATATACCATGCTATAATTGTATTAACCGAAACATTGATACATGTGTGATATGTAAACAACAAAGAGTC
Organism: Lolium rigidum; assembly: GCF_022539505.1. Lineage (NCBI taxonomy): Eukaryota > Viridiplantae > Streptophyta > Magnoliopsida > Poales > Poaceae > Lolium > Lolium rigidum. The sequence continues at coordinate 166,857,127 of NC_061511.1, read as the reverse complement.
CCTAGTAAGCCTCTTAACTAGCTTGTTGATTAATAGATGATTAGTTTCATAATCATGAACATTGGATGTTATTAATAACAAGGTTATATCATTATATGAATGATGTAATGGACACACCCAATTAAGCGTAGCATAAGATCACGTCATTAAGTTATTTGCTATAAGCTTTTCAATACATAGTTACCTAGTCCTTTCGACCATGAGATCATGTAAATCACTTATACCGGAAAGGTACTTTGATTACATCAAACGCCACTGCGTAAATGGGTGGTTATAAAGGTGGTATTAAGTGTCAGGAGACGAGGTTGAACAAGGTATAGAGTGATACCGATGATCAAACCTCGGACAAGTAAAATATCGCGTGACAAAGGGAATTGGTATCGTATGTGAATGGTTCATTCGATCACTAAGTCCACATAGTTATTATGGATCTCCAGATCCCGCTATTGGTTATTGGTCGGAGAGAGTTCTCACCCATGTCCACATAGTTCACGAACCGTAGGGTGACACACTTAAGGTTTGATGTTGTAATAGTAGAACTTGAAGTATGGAATGGAGTTCGAAGTAATTGTTCGAAGTCTTGGATGGGATCCCGGACATCACGAGGAGTTCCGGAATGGTCCGGAGAATAAGATTCATATATAGGAAGTCATATTCAAGTTTGGAAATGATCCGGTGCATTTATGGAAGGTTCTAGAAGGTTCTAGAAAAGTCCGGAAGAAATCACTTTGGAAGGCGGAGTCCCGAAGGGACTCCACCACCATGGCCGGCCAACCCTAGGGGTGGAGTCCCAGGTGGACTCCACCTAAGGTGGCCGGCCACCCCCTCCCAAGGAAAGGTGGGAGTCCCACCTCAAGTGGGAATCCCACCTTGGGTAGGTTTCGTGTCATATGGAAGGTTTTGGTTTGGGTCTTATTCGAAGACTTGTAGACCAACTCTTGGGTGTTCCACCTATATAATGAGGGACAAGAGGAGGGGGCCGTCCACCCCAACACCACAAGGTGGCCGCACCCCATAGTGGCCGGCGCCCCCCTCTCCCAAACCCTAGCCGCCCCTCTCCTCCACCTCTCCCGCAACGCTTAACGAAGCTCCGCCGGAGTTCTCCATCGCCACCGCCACCACGCCGTCGTGCTTCCGGATTCAAGGAGGAGCTACTACTTCCGCTGCCCGCTGGAACGGGGAGAAGGACGTCGTCTTCATCAACACCGAACGTGTGACCGAGTACGGAGGTGCTGCCCGATTGTGGCGCCGTGATCAAGATCTTCTACGCGCTTTTGCAAGCGGGAAGTGATCGTCTACCGCAGCAACAAGAGCCTCATCTTGTAGGCTTTGGAAATCTTCAAGGGTGAGTCTCGATCATCTCCTCGTTGCTCCCATCTTCTAGATTGCATCTTGGCTTGGTTTGCGTTCTCGCGGTAGGAAATTTTTTGTTTTCTATGCAACGTATCCCTACAGTGGTATCAGAGCCGTGTCTATTGATGACCCACAAGTATAGGGGATCGCAACAGTCTTCGAGGGAAGTAAAACCCAATTTATTGATTCGACACAAGGGGAGACAAAGAATACTTGAAAGCCTTAACAGCGGAGTTGTCAATTCAGCTGCACCTGGAAACAGACTTGCTCGCAAGAGTTTATCAGTAGTAACAGTTTTATAGCAGTAGCAGAGTAACGGAAACAACAGTAGTGATTATAGTAAACAGCAGGATTAAAATACTGTAGGCACGGGGACGGATAACGGGCGTTGCATGGATGAGAGAAACTCATGTAACAATCAAGCAGGGCATTTGCAGATAATAATAAAACGGTATCCAAGTACAAAGCAATCAATAGGCATGTGTTCCAATTATAGTCGTACGTGCTCGCAATGAGAAACTTGCACAACATCTTTTGTCCTACCGGCCGGTGGCAGCCGGGCCTCAAGGGAAACTACTGGATATTAAGGTACTCCTTTTAATAGAGTACCGGAGCAAAGCATTAACACTCCGTGAACACATGTGATCCTCACGTCACTACAATCCCCTCCGGTTGTCCCAATTTCTGTCACTTCGGGGCCATTGGTTGCGGACAGCGACATGTGTATACAACTTGCAGGTAAGACCATAAACAATGAATATCATGATGAAACAATAACATGTTCAGATCTGAGATCATGGCACTCGGGCCCTAGTGACAAGCATTAAGCATAACAAGTTGCAACAATATCATCAAAGTACCAATTACGGACACTAGGCACTATGCCCTAACAATCTTATGCTATTACATGACCAATCTCATCCAATCCCTACCATCCCCTTCGGCCTACAGCGGGGAATTACTCACACATGGATGGGGGAAACATGGCTGGTTGATGAAGAGGCGTTGGCGGTGATGGCGGCGATGATCTCCTCCAATTCCCCGTCCCGGCGGAGTGCCGAATGGAGACTTCGGCTCCCGAGACGGAGTTTCGCGATGTGGCGGCGTTACGGAGGGTTTACGGCGACTTCGACTTCTCCCCGTGCGTTTTTAGGTCGAGGCCGATAAATAGTCCGAAGGAGGGCGTCGAGAGGCCAGCCGAGGGGGCCACACCATAGGGCCGCGCGGGCCCCCCTAGGCCGCGCCGCCTTATGGTGTGGGGCCCTCGGGCCTCCACTTGATTTGTCCTTCGGCTCCGTCGGTATTCCGGGAAAATAGGGCCTTCCGTCAAAATCCCGAGGTTTTTCTCGAAAGTTGGATTTCTGCACAAAAACGAGACACCAGAACAGTTCTGCTGAAAACAGCGTTAGTCCGTGTTAGTTTAATCCAAAATACACAAATTAGAGGCAAAACAAGAGCAAAAGTGTTCGGGAAAGTAGATACGTTTTGGACGTATCAACCCCCCCAAGCTTAGCTTATTGCTTGTCCTCAAGCAATTCAGTTAACAACTGAGCGACAAAGGAACTTTCACGAACACATTTGCTCATATGATGTATATATTCTCATGATATGGCTAATACTTGAACAGTTCATAATAAGATACATGCAAATAAGATCATCTAACAGCTATGTCAACCATGAAGAGGTACCAACAATTAATAATAAGCATCATGAATCATGTATATAAGCAGGATTGCAATGTTCATAAGAGAGTATGATAAAGTGGTATCTCGCTTGCCCGTATTTGATCGGCAAAACATAAATGCCCGGGCACCTCTGGAGTTCATAGAAAGACTAGAAGTAGTGATTGTCAAAGATAAAAGCATCAAAGTTATACCACAATCAATCATATTTTGAGACAAGCATATTATACTAAGAATGACAGTTGTGCTCTCAAGAAAATGCTCAAAGAAAGGATGGAGACACAACATAAAAGTAAAAGATTGACCCTTCGCGGAGGGAAGCAGGGATTAACATGCGCTAGAGCTTTTCATTTGTAAAGCAGAAGTAAAATTATTTTGAGAGGTGTTTGTTGTTGTCAACGAATGGTAATGGGTACACCAACTACCTCGCCAACCGGACTTTCAAGAGCGGCTCCCATGAATTATTTGCATGTTTATGTGGCACTCCTTCCAACCTTTCTTACACAAACCATGGCTAACCGAATCCTCGGGTGCCCGCCAACAATCACATACCATGAAGGAGTGCCTTTTTAGTTTAGTTTTATTATGATGATGACACTCCCCCCAACCTTTGCTTACATGAGCCATGGCTAACCGAATCCTCGGGTGCCGTCCAACAATCACAAACCATGGAGGAGTGTCTATTTAAGTTAATTAATTCGGGACTGGGAATCCCATTGCCAGCTCTTTTTGCAAAATTATTGGATAAGCGGATGTGCCACTAGTCCATATGAGAGTCCGTCAAAAGTAAATGACAAGGTTGAAAGCTAAACACCACATACTTCCTCATGAGCTATGAAACATTAACACAAATTGAGAAGCATTTTGAAGGTTTTAAAGGTAGCGCATGAGAATTTACTTGGAATGGTTCGAAATGCCATGCATAGGTATTTATGGTGGACACTCGGAATAACTTGGTTTTCATGTGTTTGGAGGCACGAGCAGCGTTCCTGCTCGAGTACAAGTGAAGGCTAGCAAAAGACTAGGGAGCGACAAATCAAGAGAGCAATAACTGTCATAATCATGCTTGCGGCAAAATAAATTAACTGAGGCATAAAAGTGATACAAGAACTATGAAGCAATGTAAATCATTGAGGCTTAATTGACTTTTGTTCAGTCATATGCATGCGTGAGCATGTGCCAAGTCGATATAAATGAATTATTCAGAGGAGGATACCACAATGCCATACTTACTTATGAATAAAACAATGCAAGCAAACATCCATGACATGCTACTCATATTAATAAATTGGAGCTAATCATGAGAGATCATGAACTACTAGACTTTCTTAAATAACATATACCTCACATGAACCAACTAAGCATGCTCACATGGATGAGTATATGTACAAAAATGAAAACAAATAGAGTTCATACCAGCCTCTCACCACAATCAGATTGTCGTAGATCGTCATTATTTCCTTTTCACTTGTGTAGCTTGGATAATATGAAATGAAAACCACGCTCCAGCCACCGAAGACCATTGAACTCATAATGAACTTTACAAACCAAAGAAGAACAGCAAATATTTTTGGTGTTTTCGAATTTGAGAACAAGAACAAAAGGAAACAAGCAAACAAAGCAAAATCTTTTTGGGTTTTCTTATAGCAAACTAGCAATAGCAAATAAAGCGAAACAAATGCAAGAAACCAAGATAAACAAATGATGAAGAGAAAAAACAGAAATATTTTTGGTCTTTTTGTGTTTTGGGAAAGAAACAAAGTGAAAGCAAGAAATGGCAAACTAAAAGAAACACAGAAAAGCGAGATGGCAGAAATCTGCCAAAACCTGACAGCAGTACAGAAATCGATTTTTACAAAAATCTTACGTTGCTCAGCTAGAAAAGTGTTCAACTAATGAAAGTTAGATAACAACCTGGGGAACCTGCACAAAAATTGGCAGCTCAAAATAACGTTACGGCTGTGCGCACGAATTTTTCTAGTAACAGTCCAGAATCTGTTTTCGAGCAGCACTTCCCCAAATATCATCTTCCTCTCATTAGAAAACCACTCAAACAAACTAAACAAGTATATACAAGTATCCAGCAATCATGATATGCAAAGAATGAGTGATGCCGGTATACCTCCCCCCAAGCTTAGGCTTTTGGCCTAAGTGGAGTTCAACCCCATCGAGGGTCTGGGTTCCACGCCGGTGGATCATACATCGAGTAGTCATAATAAGGTACCGATGCAGAAGAAAAGCGTGGAGGCTCCTCATGCCCAATGTGTTGATGAGAAGAGCTTGCTGCATCTGATGACGAGTCGAGGTGTTCCTCGACCTCATCCGTGTTATCTCGTGCACGATGGCTTCCTCCCTCTATGTATGCATTAACTGCACTTTCCGTGACTGACCAATCCTCCCTGGAATCAAGGTTAAACAGAGAAGGTGCAGGCAATCCTACTAATTTTTCAACTTTCTTAGTCCTTGTCCAAGATTTCTTGTAAAATGTTATTATGTAAGACATGTTTCTCAAATTAGACGAATAAGAAACAAATTCATGCTTAATCATGGAGGCTATGTCAAGTTTCTCCATGGGGAGCTGAATATCAAGACGGTGAGGTCCTACATTATGCATAGCTAATAAGCGAGAGGCGATGAGACCCCCACAAATTCCTCCCCTCTCACGGTTAGTGGCAAGTCGGTTGGCTATCAAAGCTCCCAAGTTATAAGTCCTATTACCTTGTAATGCGTGCAGCTAGAAAGGCTAAATCCGGGATAGTTACTTTACCTCCATTCTTTCTCGCTAGAACGCACTTGGTAATGAAATAAGCAAAGTAACGAATAGGCTGGGAAATGAATACTACTGATTTTACCATCATCCTCCGAGAAGCTTCTTCCATGACAAATCATCTTGAAGAGGTCCAAGAACTCTTGCGGCGATCCCTTTATCTTCTCGCATGATCCCCATTGCGGCACTCGATTGCTTGCACAAAAATCACTCGAATGGCAAGTTGACAGTTTATTATAAATTTTGTACTGAACCATGGGATTAGATTGTGACCAATTGAATTTAAAATCCTGCACTACTGACATAGTCAGTTTTACATATTGGCATAGTTCCCCATCAATAAAATCATCCAATCCTGCACGAGAGATTAAACTTTGAACGTCCTGCAAGATCCCTGCACTTCTCATGAAATCCGCACACGGATAGTAAGTGGGATATACTCCTTCTTCTCGGTGAACTCTCATGACCTGTGGCACCTCCAACTCTTGTTGGTTAAGTTGGTGCCTACTCCCTTCCATTTTCTGAAATTTTTAACAAACAATATAAAACTTGATTTGGTGACATATAATTGGGGGAACTACCATAGGAACTTGCTAGAGTACTAATCATGCATCAAAACTAGTTTCTACCACTTAGAACAAGCATGCAAGCTCACTAAACATGTTACCTACAGCAGCAAAATATTCAAGATGTACTCAACCAAACAAAATTCTATTTGGATAATCGAAGGAGTCACATACCGGAGAGCAAATGTGCCAAATTTCAGACAGAAATCTGGGCTGAGCAAAGAGATCGAAAAATCCTGAGCTCTTGAGAAAAACGCGAGTGAGAGAAAGTTGGTTCGAGTTTTTTCGGGAGAGAGAAGATGCTTGGGAGAAAGAGATGAAGTAGTGTGGCAAGGAGGGGCCCACACCACGGGGTGGCGCGCCCACCTCCTTGGCCGCGCCGGCCTGTGGTGTGGCACCCTGTGGTGCCCCACGGGTCATCCTCCGGTGCTCCCGAGTGCCTCGTCGAAAAATAGGACCAACGGTGTAATTTTTATGAATTTTTGAAAACTTTGAAAAATGCACATTTACGGGTATTAAGTTTATTATTACTGGCCGGGAAATTTTTTGAAATCTCCAATTAACTAAGGAACTTTGCAAATTAAAAGTGCTACAAGCAACTAGAGCAAGTGGAGGAAGAAAGAGATGTTGTTTACCTCCTCTATGCATATAAAAAGTATTTGTTAACAAGGTTGATCAAGTCTTGCCACCAAATAAATTTTACATAGCATACGAAGAAATAAACCTCAAATCAATCATGTTACCTTGAATTGTATTGATATGGATCCAATCACAAGAGTTTGATATTCTTCTTTAGGCTCATATATAGGACAATCAATAGTTCTAACTTTGATAGTTCTCACATTAGAAATAGTATTAACTCCGCACGCTTTTTCAATCCTCTTGGGGAAATAGACGGTGTGTTCCTTATCATCAACATTGAAAGTAACCTTTCCTTTATTGCAATCAATAACAGCCCCTGCGGTGTTAAGAAAAGGTCTTCCAAGAATAATAGACATATTATCATCTTCAGGCATTTCCAACACAACAAAATCGGTTAATATCAAGCGGTTATTAGTAACTTGAACGGGAACATCCTCACATATACCAACAGGAATAGCAGTAGATTTATCAGCCATTTGCAAAGATATATCAGTAGGTATCAACTTATCTAGATAAAGTCTCTTGTATAGAGAAAAAGGCATAACACTAACACCGGCTCCCAAGTCACATAGAGCAGTTTTAACATAATTATTCTTAATAGAACAAGGAATAGTAGGTATACTGGGTCGCCCAACTTCTTTGGAACTTTGCCATTGAAAGAGTAATTAGCAAGCATAGTGGAAATTTCCTCATTGGGGATTTTCCTTTTGTTAGTAACAATATCTTTCATATACTTTGAATAAGGAGGCAATTTAATAGCATCGAGTCAAAGGGATTTGCAAGAATAAAGGTTTCATCCAATCACAAAATTTATTATAGTGTTCTTCTTCCTTTGATTTTAGTTTCTTAGCGGGAAAAGGCATTTGCTTTTGCACCCAAGGTTCTCTTTCATTACCATGTTTCTCAGGAATAAAATCTTCTTTAGTATACTTTTTATTTTTAGCATGCTTTTCAGGTTCTTTTTCAACCTCTTCTTTATCGGGAGTATCATTCTTATCATTATCTTTATCATGTTCATTACCACTTTCGGTTTCAGCATCGGAAATAGAAATACTATTAGGATCATTAACGGGTTCGAGAGGATTCTACAACATTTTTATGTTTCTTTTTCTTTTTCTTAGATGGAGCACTAGTTTTAGTTCGTTGAGAATCTTGTTCAACTCTTTTGGGATGCCCTTCGGGATATAGAGGATCCTGGGTAGAGACACCACCTCTAGTTGTTACTTCATAAGCATGTTTTTCTTTAGCATTATTTCCTAACAAGTCATTTTGCACTTTAGTGAGTTGATCAATTTGAGTTTGAACCATATGAAAATGTTTAACAAGGATCTTAACATCATTGGAGGTTCTCTCCACAATATCATGCAATTCACTAATAGCTTGAGAATTTTCCATTAGATGATTCTCTACTCTCATATTAAAATTTTCTTGCTTAACAATATAATTATCAAACTCATCTAAGCATTGTGCGGGAGGTTTTGAATACGGAATATCTTCCCTAGTAAAGCCGCTGAAGGGAATTTACCTCAATCATGGATGAAGGGGGAATTATCTCACATATATCTTCTATGGGAGGAAGATTCTTCACATCTTCAGATTTAATACCTTTCTCCTTGAGAGACTTCTTAGCTTCCCTCATATCTTCATCATTCAATTTAATTAAACCCCTCTTCTTCAATGTTGGCGTTGGAGTTGGTTCGAGCGTAGTCCAATCATCATGATTACGGCCTATTTTAGCCAATAATTCTTCAGCTTCGTCCGGAGTTCTTTTCATGAAAACACAACCAGCACAACTATCCAGGTATGCCCTAGACTCAATGGTTAGTCCACTATAAAATATATCAAGTAAATCATGCTTTTCCAAATCATGGTCAGGCAGAGCTCTAATAAGAGAGCAAAATCTCGCCCAAGCCTCAGGCAATTTGTCAACACCCGGATTTTTAAGTCCAGATGCCTATTATGCCATTCATCGCAATCCCAGGAATATTGTTTTTGCGAGACATAATAGATTGATATCACAACACATCATTCATTACAACACATAATCGTCTTACAACAAAAGGATCACATGATCCAGTCTTAATACATCATAGTGGATCTAGAGATCCTATTACAAAACACATAGCGGAAGCGAAGTAGTAGCGGTCGTGGTCCATCTATTCCACAGGCAACTGTTGACGTCGGGAGTGGTCCTAGTTGTCGTAGACGTCTCGCTGTCCTTCTTCCGGGTTACGGTACTCCTCTTCATAGTCTGGCCATTTGAATAGCCAGGGACACAGCCGTGAGTACTTTAAAGTACTCGCAAACTAATACTAATGTAAGTATGAATATTTACGGTAAGGGGTGCTAAGCTCTAGTTTCTTTTGCGTAAAGCCAATTTTAGTTCACAAGTATTTGAAATCAAGACCTTTCATGTGCTAACTAACTCAAGTGGGAACATTAGTGTCATTCCCACAACATTTGTTGTAATTCAAGTCAAATTCAACATTCACCTTTTAAATGCAAAATCACAAGTCATATGTCACATTTTTGAAAATGGTCTGATGACAGAACAGTATGGCCTTTCCAACCGTCCTTAACCGTGGACGCGGCTATTCGAATAGGTTTACACTCTGCAGAGGTTGTACGCTTGTGCCACAACTTTTGATTACATCCGTCGGGGGTAACCCCGAATAATCGTAACTCGGTACGCGGATCATCAACCATAACCTTTTACTTACATATCCTAGTATAGGTACCTCTCCCCATGAGCTTGGCCTCCCGGTGAAGACCGACCGTCAACTCCGGGAGCCGCACGGGGCTTGGGCCGGACATTCACCTCATCTTTAACGTCGTTTCTTTTGTTGTGGAGGCAGCTTTCGGCATAACCCCGATGACGCTTGTTTAGAGGGAACCCATACTAAGACACATAAACTTCCAGTTAAGCCCTACCCATAATCAGGTATTGTGGGGGTACTTGTAAATTGGAATGGTATCGCATCCGAACCCAACCATCAGTTTTTCGTAAAATTCACCAAGTCCTTCTCAAGTCATATTCACCTTCAAAATCTTTCAATAGAATGAATCATCATTCCAAGGTTTTCAAAGTCATTTCATTGCACATATTCCCATCTAGAGTAGTCAATTTTATTTGTTAGCACTAGCAACTAGTCATGAAGGGTGCTAACTAGCTTATAGCTTTCTAGGCTAAGTTTGATACTCTTGTACTAATCCAATACTAACCAAGTGAATCATAAATCAAAAGTAAGCTTTGAAAAACAATAAGAAAAATAATTGCAAGGTAAAAACATGGGATAGGTTTATTGGACATAAAAATAAATGGTGATGGTGCCTTGCTCTTGTGGAGCTTTGCACTTGGGACTTTGCAAGAGTGTTAGCTTGCCTTGGTTGGTGTATTGATCAAAATGTTCCTCCTTCTTCTCCGTAGATGTTCTCGTCGTCCCCTTCGTAGCCTTCGGCACTAGCGTCTATAAATACGAATACGGGGTATACAATCACCTCACAAGTTCAAGAGCTATAAAAATCACACACATAATTCACACCAACTATCTTAGCATTATCACATTGTCATCATGTGGGTTGATATGGTTTTATTTTTAAGAAAAATAATTTCCTCTCATTATATATGTAAATGATAGTTTCCTTTTAATTCTTGAGGAATAATTTCCTCTCATTGAATCTTCTTAAGATTTAATTTCTCAAACCATCACACATGAATTTATGTTGACCTAAGTCAACCATTCATCATCATCATTTGAGAAAATGATTTAAATGAGGTAGAGATACCTCATACCATTTAATAATGCCTATTATGATTTAAAATCTCCAAGTATTTCATGTGAGAGTATTCGACCAGGGGTTCAAACTTCATATGAAAGTACTTGGGACAAGATTTAAATGAAGTGAAACACTTCATATAATTTACACAAGTAAACTAGCATCACTCATTACTATTAAGTGGGTAAATGTGTTGTTTTCTTATTTAGGAAAAATAATTTCCTCTCATACTAATTAAGGGGTTACTTTTAATTACTTAGAGAAATAATTTCCTCTCATTATCTTATTAAGATTTAATTTCCTCCAATAATAATGTATGGCCTAGGTTGACCAAGGTCAACCTCTTCACACTTATCATTTAAGAAAATGATTTAAATGAGGTAAACACCTCATACCTTTTAATCCTAACATGGTAAAGATTTAATATCATCAAATAATTCCATATGAGAATTGATAGCCCATGGTCTCTACCTCATGTAGAATTACTTGAGACAAAGATTTAAATGAGAGGGATACTTCCCATATGATTTCCTAATAGTTTTGAACAATATCTTTGACTAGAAATAGCCATAAAGTCCTTTAATTAAACTAGGCCATGATCATTCAAAGTAAGCATGGCATATTTTTGCATAAATAATTTTTACAAGTGTAATGTGATTTATAGGAGTTGGAAACAACTCAAAAGCATTTCTGGTTGATTTTTAAGAATTATTCTAAGTCAGAAAAGTCCCTGTCTTGTTTATTTTGCTACTTTAATTCTACCACAGATATGGGTTCGAATCCAGTGTCATTGTGTAGATAAAACTCTAAGCTTTCCAAATATATAAAATTCGTAAAATTTGGCCAAGTAGATTTGGAGTTATTAAATATTTAGCAAGGCATCTGATAGCAATTTCACTGAAAAAGAAATAAAGCAATTTGAATTCAAACGGGGGCGGGAAGGAGATTGGGCCGGCCCAGCTGTGGCCTGGGCCACGCATGCATGGCGCATGCACGTCGGGTGCAGGCGACGCACGCGGTGCGCTGGATCGGGATCGGACGGCGCTGGTTCATCGCCTACCTCGCGATTCTGCAACCTTGCGGGGGCCGTATCTTTCACTTCGTAGCTCGGATTGAGGCGGGGTTAGGTGCGTTGGAAAGCTCTTTCTAAGGGCTACAACTTTGGTATAGGTGTTGGAGGCTATGGTGGCAAAAATCTGGGCGGCTTTTGGTGTGGTCGCCGGCGAGCTTGTGGACGCCGGTGAGCTGCGAGGAGGGCGAGAGGAGCGGTGCTAGGAGGGAGGGGAGGATTCTGTGGGATGGTGTGGTGAAGTCCAGAGGCGCGGGGGAGTTTATATAGCGGCTGGAGGCGCGGGGCGCGACGTGGTCGGCATGGCCACGACGTCACGGTGCACGGCGGGCACGGGCGTCTTCGGCACTGCTGCTGCGTCAGGAGGTGAGCTCATGGGTAGGTAATGACGCGTGAGTAGTGGCGCGGTTGATGGCGTCGTGTGCAGGGCGCACGGGGTCAATGCCGACGTCGGCGTCCTTCAAGGACGTCGCGTCGTGGCGTCGTCTCCGGGGCGCGCGCGGGCCAACGGCCGTGTCTGGCAGTGGAGCGGGACCGAGAGGGAGCTGGTGGCGCAGGGTGACGTGCTGGAACGCGGTGTGCATGCGAGGAGAGGGGTGGCCACGGGTTGGTGATCAAGTGACATGGCATGAGTGTTGTGGTCAAGTCTTTGCTCTCCTCCACCAAGGGTCATGTCTGGTAGGTGTAGGAGGTCCATGTCAAGCGTGATGACACGGTGAGAGAGAGAGAGAAATAGGGGGAGCAAGTGGTGGCATGGTGGTGACTAGGGTGGCCGGCATGGTGTGTCATTGGGTGTGTGTGGTGCATCAAGTCGTCGAGCATCATGTCTGGCACGTTCAGAGTGGTGAGTGGAAGGCCCAGGACATGGTCGTGCATGCTGAAATGGACCAGAGAGGAAGGTGACATGGGTGTGTGTCATGCATGCCACGACATGGCAAGCTCTGGTGGCTTTGGTCAAGTAGTGGTGATGGCAAGTGGTGGCACTGGTGCTGCAGGGTAGGGAGGGTCTCCAGAAGTGCAGGGGTGGCCAGAGTTGGACCAAGTCCAACCAAAATTGCAGCATGGGCACAACTTGATTCCCTGCCTGCAAGGTGTTTGTAGAAATGGCCGCAAGAGAAAAGTTTTCAAAATTTGGAAATTCCTTTGGTGGATCTCATTCATATATTCATAGAGATGGAATGGTGGTGGTGGTGGTCAATTTGGTGTTGTTTTGCAAGTTTTCAAAAAGTGGGTCATCTTCACATAGTTTCAAAGTCTCCACTTGTCAAATGCATTCTGGTCAACCTGGTCAACATTAGGTATGGTGGTCAACATGAAAGTTGTTCACCTTGACATGGTCTTGGATGACATGGCAAGAGTTGGTCAAGGTTAGTTTGGGAAAAGTCAAAGACAGGGGTGCAAAGTGGGTAAGATTTTATAAATGGTTCACATGACCATTATCACATGTAAGTTGATTTTGAGATTTGCTTGGATTTGATTTTGGTTTCTTTGATGCAATTGTGTTTGTTTATCATATATAAGAGTTTTACAAACAATAGGTCAAGCAATGGTGGCCTTTGGTGAAGATTTGCAAATTTGGCTAAGTGTATGTGAGTGAATTTTGGGGATTTTCTCCTATTTGATTTCTCCCCATTTGAGTTGACTTTTGTTGACTCTAATGTGATTCTTATTAGTTTAGAAACATTTTCAAACCATTGAATCCATTTCAAAAGGTCTTGATCAAAGATTTGCAAAATTGGCCATAACACATAAGAGGTGAGGTTCAAATTTTATTATTTTTGTAAATTGTTCCCCTTGCTTCACTTGGACATGGGTTAGGGTCAATTTAGTGTTATATTAGGTTGAGAGATGGTCTCACACCATTTAGTCAAGGTAGAAGTGCATAGGTCAAGATTTGGGGAAATGGCTATGTGGCACATATGCCCCTATGCATATGTGGCATTTGATTTTTAATTTGATTGTTCTTGGCCCATTTGATATTGTTGAGTGTTGAAATGGTATATAGGAGTGATCCAACCATTCTCCACAAGTCTTAGGGTCAAGATCCTCAAATTCACAAATTTGCATTTTACTCTCATATGCCTCCATGGCATTTTTAGTTTCTTTTTATTTTCTTTGGAAACAACTTGAATCAGGTTTGATAAGTGCTAGGTAAGGTGTATGAAGGCTTTCCAAACCTCTAAGCAAAGTAGAAAATCTTAGGGTAAAGATTTATATAAATATCCATAGGCACATATGCCTTTTTCTTATTTGAATTCTTTTTATTTTATTTTAACTTGGATGGTAAAAAGGAATGTGAGGTTTAGGGTTTAAGATTATTTCAAAAACTAATTTAAAACAAGCAATCATGGCAATAGCACAATAATTAAACAAGATCTCTATGGATCAACTTAATTTAATCAAAGTTTTTGTTGGTTCCAAAATTTGGAACTAGGGAAATTCATTTTGTTTGTTTTGAAATTTTTGGGATGTTACAAACCCTTCCCCTTAAACAAATCTCGTCCCGAGATTTTAGAGAAGTTAGGTTCCTAAGAAAGATTGAGCGGTGAGATTAACGGGGGAACATACTTGGCATGGCCTCGGGGTGCTTCCTGTAGCTTCGGTGGTATTCAAGCGGTAGTAACGACCGTTGCGGTTGTTTGGGTAGTTTGGGGCAAACTTTCTTCCAGTTGCGACACAGCGCTGCTGCTGGGCAGGTGCAGCGGTATTGAGGGCAATCCTGGCAAGCTTCTTGGGGCATTCATTGGAGTAATGACCCATAGTTCCACATTCATAGCAGGTTACCGTTGACTTGTCCTTTTGGGCAATGGGTACAGCATTGCTTCCAGTTCTTGGGGCATTGTTGGCGGCTTTCATCGGGCACTTTTTTGAGTAATGACCAGTAACACCACATGCATGGCAAGTCACAGTGGACTTGTCTCTGGGGGCATGGTTGGGTATTGGGATGAGCTGCTCCAGGGTTGCTATCCTTACGCGAAGACGAGCAATGAGGTGGTCCTTCTTGGCGTGCTGATGACGAAGTGCCTTGCGTTCCATTGCGAGGATGTTGATGGTGTCAATCATCTTGGTGTGCTTAATGTGCACCTGGTTGGCTTGGGCACGGGGGTTGTTACGGGTAGGAGGGGCCATCTGGACAATGAGGTAGATCATAAGGTAAGGGGGAATTTCTATGGTTTGGTTGAGATAAAATTTGAAAAGTTCCAAACTTGAGTAGTGTTGAGGGGGTACAACCAACAACACTTTTTCATTCATACCAAGCATCACATATTACAAATCTAACACACCGTTGGTTTGAAGAACCATTCATTCGCTCTACGATACAAGGGGGATCCTGATACAAACTCTTGCGTAGGTGTGAGTTCTACTAAAGTGATCAAGTGTGCAAAATTTTAGGTAGAATTTCAAGGAAAAGTAGAGCATGGAATTCTCCTTTTGAAAAGATTTCAAGGATAAGAGTGAGAATAAGTTTTCATAAATATTCACTTCTTTGGTTTTGAAACTAAGTTTTTCAGACGTCCATTCTAACTAGGGTCTCCTAAGGTCAAACAATGGCTCTGATACCAACTTGTCAACACCCGGATTTTTAAGTCCAGATGCCTATTATGCCATTCATCGCAATCCCAGGAATATTGTTTTTGCGAGACATAATAGATTGATATCACAACACATCATTCATTACAACACATAATCGTCTTACAACAGAGGATCACATGATCCAGTCTTAATACAACATAGTGGATCTAGAGATCCTATTACAAAACACATAGCGGAAGCGAAGTAGTAGCGGTCGTGGTCCATCTATTCCACAAGCAACTGTTGACGTCAGGAGTGGTCCTAGTTGTCGTAGACGTCCTGCTGTCCTTCTTCCGGGTTCTGGTACTCCTCTTCATAGTCTGGCCATTTGAATAGCCAGGGACACAGCCGTGAGTACTTTAAAGTACTCGCAAACTAATACTAATGTAAGTATGAATATTTCTGGTAAGGGGGTGCTAAGCTCTAGTTTCTTTTGCGTAAAGCCAATTTTAGTTCACAAGTATTTGAAATCAAGACCTTTCATGTGCTAACTAACTCAAGTGGGAACATTAGTGTCATTCCCACAACATTTGTTGTAATTCAAGTCAAATTCAACATTCACCTTTTAAATGCAAAATCACAAGTCATATGTCACATTTTTGAAAATGGTCTGATGACGGAACAGTATGGCCTTTCCAACCGTCCTTAACCGTGGACGCGGCTATTCGAATAGGTTTACACTCTGCAGAGGTTGTACGCTTGTGCCACAACTTTTGATTTCATCCGTCAGGGGTAACCCTGAATAATCGTAACTCGGTACGCGGATCATCAACCATAACCTTTTACTTACATATCCTAGTATAGGTACCTCTCCCCATGAGCTTGGCCTCCCAGTGAAGACCGATCGTCAACCCGGGAAGCGCACGGGGCTTGGGCCGGACATTCACCTCATCTTTAACGTCGTTTCTTTTGTTGTGGAGGCAGCTTTCGGCATAACCCCGATGACGCTTGTTTAGAGGGAACCCATACTAAGACACATAAACTTCCAGTTAAGCCCTACCCATAATCAGGTATTGTGGGGGTACTTGTAAATTGGAATGGTATCGCATCCGAACCCAACCATCAGTTTTTCGTAAAATTCACCAAGTCCTTCTCAAGTCATATTCACCTTCAAAATCTTTCAATAGAATGAATCATCATTCCAAGGTTTTCAAAGTCATTTCATTGCACATATTCCCATCTAGAGTAGTCAATTTTATTTGTTAGCACTAGCAACTAGTCATGAAGGGTGCTAACTAGCTTATAGCTTTCTAGGCTAAGTTTGATACTCTTGTACTAATCCAATACTAACCAAGTGAATCATAAATCAAAAGTAAGCTTTGAAAAACAATAAGAAAAATAATTGCAAGGTAAAAACATGGGATAGGTTTATTGGACATAAAAATAAATGGTGATGGTGCCTTGCTCTTGTGGAGCTTTGCACTTGGGACTTTGCAAGAGTGTTAGCTTGCCTTGGTTGGTGTATTGATCAAAATGTTCCTCCTTCTTCTCCGTAGATGTTCTCGTCGTCCCCTTCGTAGCCTTCGGCACTAGCGTCTATAAATACGAATACGGGGTATACAATCACCTCACAAGTTCAAGAGCTATAAAAATCACACACATAATTCACACCAACTATCTTAGCATTATCACATTGTCATCATGTGGGTTGATATGGTTTTATTTTTAAGAAAAATAATTTCCTCTCATTATATATGTAAATGATAGTTTCCTTTTAATTCTTGAGGAATAATTTCCTCTCATTGAATCTTCTTAAGATTTAATTTCTCAAACCATCACACATGAATTTATGTTGACCTAAGTCAACCATTCATCATCATCATTTGAGAAAATGATTTAAATGAGGTAGAGATACCTCATACCATTTAATAATGCCTATTATGATTTAAAATCTCCAAGTATTTCATGTGAGAGTATTCGACCAGGGGTTCAAACTTCATATGAAAGTACTTGGGACAAGATTTAAATGAAGTGAAACACTTCATATAATTTACACAAGTAAACTAGCATCACTCATTACTATTAAGTGGGTAAATGTGTTGTTTTCTTATTTAGGAAAAATAATTTCCTCTCATACT
Source organism: Lolium rigidum (assembly GCF_022539505.1). Taxonomy (NCBI): domain Eukaryota; kingdom Viridiplantae; phylum Streptophyta; class Magnoliopsida; order Poales; family Poaceae; genus Lolium; species Lolium rigidum. The sequence continues at coordinate 166,839,620 of NC_061511.1, read as the reverse complement.
AATTAAGGGGTTACTTTTAATTACTTAGAGAAATAATTTCCTCTCATTATCTTATTAAGATTTAATTTCCTCCAATAATAATGTATGGCCTAGGTTGACCAAGGTCAACCTCTTCACACTTATCATTTAAGAAAATGATTTAAATGAGGTAAACACCTCATACCTTTTAATCCTAACATGGTAAAGATTTAATATCATCAAATAATTCCATATGAGAATTGATAGCCCATGGTCTCTACCTCATGTAGAATTACTTGAGACAAAGATTTAAATGAGAGGGATACTTCCCATATGATTTCCTAATAGTTTTGAACAATATCTTTGACTAGAAATAGCCATAAAGTCCTTTAATTAAACTAGGCCATGATCATTCAAAGTAAGCATGGCATATTTTTGCATAAATAATTTTTACAAGTGTAATGTGATTTATAGGAGTTGGAAACAACTCAAAAGCATTTCTGGTTGATTTTTAAGAATTATTCTAAGTCAGAAAAGTCCCTGTCTTGTTTATTTTGCTACTTTAATTCTACCACAGATATGGGTTCGAATCCAGTGTCATTGTGTAGATAAAACTCTAAGCTTTCCAAATATATAAAATTCGTAAAATTTGGCCAAGTAGATTTGGAGTTATTAAATATTTAGCAAGGCATCTGATAGCAATTTCACTGAAAAAGAAATAAAGCAATTTGAATTCAAACGGGGGCGGGAAGGAGATTGGGCCGGCCCAGCTGTGGCCTGGGCCACGCATGCATGGCGCATGCACGTCGGGTGCAGGCGACGCACGCGGTGCGCTGGATCGGGATCGGACGGCGCTGGTTCATCGCCTACCTCGCGATTCTGCAACCTTGCGGGGGCCGTATCTTTCACTTCGTAGCTCGGATTGAGGCGGGGTTAGGTGCGTTGGAAAGCTCTTTCCAAGGGCTACAACTTTGGTATAGGTGTTGGAGGCTATGGTGGCAAAAATCTGGGCGGCTTTTGGTGTGGTCGCCGGCGAGCTTGTGGACGCCGGTGAGCTGCGAGGAGGGCGAGAGGAGCGGTGCTAGGAGGGAGGGGAGGATGCTGTGGGATGGTGTGGTGAAGTCCAGAGGCGCGGGGGAGTTTATATAGCGGCTGGAGGCGCGGGGCGCGACGTGGTCGGCATGGCCACGACGTCACGGTGCACGGCGGGCACGGGCGTCTTCGGCACTGCTGCTGCGTCAGGAGGTGAGCTCATGGGTAGGTAATGACGCGTGAGTAGTGGCGCGGTTGATGGCGTCGTGTGCAGGGCGCACGGGGTCAATGCCGACGTCGGCGTCCTTCAAGGACGTCGCGTCGTGGCGTCGTCCTGGGGCGCGCGCGGGCCAACGGCCGTGTCTGGCAGTGGAGCGGGACCGAGAGGGAGCTGGTGGCGCAGGGTGACGTGCTGGAACGCGGTGTGCATGCGAGGAGAGGGGTGGCCACGGGTTGGTGATCAAGTGACATGGCATGAGTGTTGTGGTCAAGTCTTTGCTCTCCTCCACCAAGGGTCATGTCTGGTAGGTGTAGGAGGTCCATGTCAAGCGTGATGACACGGTGAGAGAGAGAGAGAAAGAGGGGAGCAAGTGGTGGCATGGTGGTGACTAGGGTGGCCGGCATGGTGTGTCATTGGGTGTGTGTGGTGCATCAAGTCGTCGAGCATCATGTCCGGCACGTTCGAGTGGTGAGTGGAAGGCCCGGGACATGGTCGTGCATGCTGAAATGGACCGGAGAGGAAGGTGACATGGGTGTGTGTCATGCATGCCACGACATGGCAAGCTCCGGTGGCTTTGGTCAAGTAGTGGTGATGGAAAGTGGTGGCACTGGTGCTGCAGGGTAGGGAGGGTCTCCGAAGTGCGGGGGTGGCCAGAGTTGGACCAAGTCCAACCAAAATTGCAGCATGGGCACAACTTGATTCCCCGCCTGCCAAGGTGTTTGTAGAAATGGCCGCAAGAGAAAAGTTTTCAAAATTTGGAAATTCCTTTGGTGGATCTCATTCATATATTCATAGAGATGGAATGGTGGTGGTGGTGGTCAATTTGGTGTTGTTTTGCAAGTTTTCAAAAAGTGGGTCATCTTCACATAGTTTCAAAGTCTCCACTTGTCAAATGCATTCTGGTCAACCTGGTCAACATTAGGTATGGTGGTCAACATGAAAGTTGTTCACCTTGACATGGTCTTGGATGACATGGCAAGAGTTGGTCAAGGTTAGTTTGGGAAAAGTCAAAGACAGGGGTGCAAAGTGGGTAAGATTTTATAAATGGTTCACATGACCATTATCACATGTAAGTTGATTTTGAGATTTGCTTGGATTTGATTTTGGTTTCTTTGATGCAATTGTGTTTGTTTATCATATATAAGAGTTTTACAAACAATAGGTCAAGCAATGGTGGCCTTTGGTGAAGATTTGCAAATTTGGCTAAGTGTATGTGAGTGAATTTTGGGGATTTTCTCCCTATTTGATTTCTCCCCATTTGAGTTGACTTTTGTTGACTCTAATGTGATTCTTATTAGTTTAGAAACATTTTCAAACCATTGAATCCATTTCAAAAGGTCTTGATCAAAGATTTGCAAAATTGGCCATAACACATAAGAGGTGAGGTTCAAATTTTATTATTTTTGTAAATTGTTCCCCTTGCTTCACTTGGACATGGGTTAGGGTCAATTTAGTGTTATATTAGGTTGAGAGATGGTCTCACACCATTTAGTCAAGGTAGAAGTGCATAGGTCAAGATTTGGGGAAATGGCTATGTGGCACATATGCCCCTATGCATATGTGGCATTTGATTTTTAATTTGATTGTTCTTGGCCCATTTGATATTGTTGAGTGTTGAAATGGTATATAGGAGTGATCCAACCATTCTCCACAAGTCTTAGGGTCAAGATCCTCAAATTCACAAATTTGCATTTTACTCTCATATGCCTCCATGGCATTTTTAGTTTCTTTTTATTTTCTTTGGAAACAACTTGAATCAGGTTTGATAAGTGCTAGGTAAGGTGTATGAAGGCTTTCCAAACCTCTAAGCAAAGTAGAAAATCTTAGGGTAAAGATTTATATAAATATCCATAGGCACATATGCCTTTTTCTTATTTGAATTCTTTTTATTTTATTTTAACTTGGATGGTAAAAAGGAATGTGAGGTTTAGGGTTTAAGATTATTTCAAAAACTAATTTAAAACAAGCAATCATGGCAATAGCACAATAATTAAACAAGATCTCTATGGATCAACTTAATTTAATCAAAGTTTTTGTTGGTTCCAAAATTTGGAACTAGGGAAATTCATTTTGTTTGTTTTGAAATTTTTGGGATGTTACACAATTTCTCTCCATCTCCCTGATCAAAATTATAAATTCTCTGCAAAGCAGCATGTTGAGCATTAGCAGGAAAGTATTTCCGGAAGAAAACATCAAGCAATACTTTTGGACTTTTAATAGAACTAGGTGGCAAACTATTATACCAAGTTTTAGCGTCATCCTTTAATGAGAATGGAAAGATTTTAGCAACAAAGTAAGTACGCTTCTTAACATCATCAGAAAACAAGCCACTCGGAGTAGATAACTCAATCATGTGTTCAACGAGCACTTTCTTTTTCAGTACCACAAAAAGGTGTTTTCTCAACAATAGCTATATGAGATAGATCAAGAGAAAAATCATAATCTTTATCCTTAATGTTTATAGGAGATGTGGCAAATTTAGGATCAGGAGACGGTTTATATCTAACAGCATGTTCTGCAAGCAACTTTTTAATTTTTCTTGCATCGGTAGTAGCATTGCATTTTTCAATAAAATCATCATCAAGTTCCACATATTCTTCATCAAGATCATCACTAGAGTATTCAAGTTCGGGTGAATTAACAGGTGTAGTAACATCAGGAGTTTCAGTATTTTCAATTTGTCTAGACCTAGCAATTGTAGCATCTAGAAAAGTTCCCAACGAACCACTATCATCAAGCACAGCAGAAATATCATCAATATTATGAGAGTTTTCAGATTCAGCAGAAGTACCAGCGAGTGAAGCATGTGGCGGTGAAACAAGTTTATCAATCACAGATGGTGAATCAAGAGCAGCAGAGGTACTCGAGTTGTACCTTTTCTTGTAGTGGATGGTAATATGGCGACCTTAGTATCGCGAGGTTTACCCATGATGGAGAATTTGCAGCGAACAATATCAATCCAAGTGAACTTCCAAATAAAGCTATGCTCCCCGACAACGGCGCCGGAAAATAGTCTTGATGACCCACAAGTATAGGGGATCGCAACGAGTCTTCGAGGGAAGTAAAACCCAATTTATTGATTCGACACAAGGGGAGACAAAGAATACTTGAAAGCCTTAACAACGGAGTTGTCAATTCAGTTGCACACTGGAAACGGACTTGCTCGCAAGAGTTTATCGATAGTAACAGTTTTATAGCGATAGCGAGTAGTGAAATAATAGCGACGGAAGTAACGGAAACGAGCGGTAGTGATTATAGTAAACAGCAGGATTAAAATACTGTAGGCACGGGGATGGATAACGGGCGTTGCATGGATGAGAGAAACTCATGTAACAATCATAGCGAGGGCATTTGCAGATAATAATAAAACGGTATCCAAGTACAAAGCAATCAATAGGCATGTGTTCCAATTATAGTCGTACGTGCTCGCAATGAGAAACTTGCACAACATCTTTTGTCCTACCAGCCGGTGGCGGCCGGGCCTCAAGGGAAACTACTAGATATTAAGGTACTCCTTTTAATAGAGTACCGGAGCAAAGCATTAACACTCCGTGAACACATGTGATCCTCACGTCACTACCATCCCCTCCGGTTGTCCCAATTTCTGTCACTTCGGGGCCATTGGTTCCGGACAGCGACATGTGTATACAACTTGCAGGTAAGACCATAAACAATGAATATCATGATGAAACAATAACATGTTCAGATCTGAGATCATGGCACTCGGGCCCTAGTGACAAGCATTAAGTTGCAACAATATCATCAAAGTACCAATTACGGACACTAGGCACTATGCCCTAACAATCTTATGCTATTACATGACCAATCTCATCCAATCCCTACCATCCCCTTCGGCCTACAGCGGGGGAATTACTCACACATGGATGGGGGAAACATGGCTGGTTGATGAAGAGGCGTTGGCGGTGATGGCGGCGATGATCTCCTCCAATTCCCCGTCTCGGCGGAGTGCGAGAACGGAGACTTCTGGCTCCCGAGACGGAGTTTCGCGATGTGGCGGCGTTCTGGAGGGTTTCTCGCGACTTCGACTTCTCCCCGTGCGTTTTTAGGTCGAGGCCGATAAATAGTCCGAAGGAGGGCGTCGGAGGCCAGCCGAGGGGGCCACACCATAGGGCCGCGCGGCCCCCCCTAGGCCGCGCCGCCTTATGGTGTGGGGCCCTCGGGCCTCCACTTGATTTGTCCTTCTGGCTCCGTCAGTATTCTGGGAAAATAGGGCCTTCCGTCAAAATCCCGAGGTTTTTCCTGAAAGTTGGATTTCTGCACAAAAACGAGACACCAGAACAGTTCTGCTGAAAACAGCGTTAGTCCGTGTTAGTTGCATCCAAAATACACAAATTAGAGGCAAAACAATAGCAAAAGTGTTCGGGAAAGTAGATACGTTTTGGACGTATCATCTATGCATAGATGGTTGCACGAGTAGAACACAATGGTTTTGTGGGCGTTGATGCTTATGTTGTCTTTAGTTTGAGTACTTTGCATGTTTGTGGCATAGTGGGATGAAGCGGCTCGGGCTAACTTTACATGACCACGTTCATGAGATTTGCTCCACGCTCGACATGCAACTTGTATTGCATAAGTGGCTTTGCGGGTGTCTGTCTCTCCTACTATAGTGAAGATTCAATTTACTCTTCTATTGACAACACTAGTATCACCGTTGTGGTTCATGTTCGTAGGTAGATTAGATCTTACTCGAAAACCCTAAACCACGTAAAATATGCAAACCAAATTAGAGACGTCTAACTTGTTTTTGCAGGGTTTGGTGATGTGATATGGCCATAATGTGATGATGAATATGTATGAGATGATCATTATTGTATTGTGGCAACCGGAAGGAGCCTTATGGTTGTCTTTAAATTTCATGTTGAGTAGTATTTCAAAGAAGTTGTAATAGTTGCTACATGGAGAACAATCATGAAGACGGCGCCATTGACCTTGACGCTACGCCGACGATGATGGAGATCATGCCCGTTGATGATGGAGATCATGTCCGTGCTTTGGAGATGAAGATCAAAGGCGCAAAGACAAAGGGGCCATATCATATCACATATGAACTGCATGTGATGTTAATCCTTTTATGCATCTTATTTTGCTTAGATCGCGACGGTAGCATTATAAGATGATCCCTCTCACTAAAATATCAAGATAATAAAGTGTTCATCCTTAGTAGCACCGTTGCCAAGACTTGTCGTTTCGAAGCATCTCGTGATGATCGGGTGTGATAGAATCAACAAGTGCATACAACGGGTGCAAGCCGCTTTGCACATGCGGATACTAAGGTGGCCTTGACGAGCCTAGCATGTACAGACATGGTCTCGGAACACGTGATACCGAAAGGTAGAGCATGAATCATATGATTGATATGATGAACACTTTGAGTGTTCGCCATTGAAATTACATCTTGTCTCGTGATGATCGGACTTTGATGTAGTGAATTTGGTTCGTGTGATCACTAAGACAATGCGAGGGATATTGTTTTGAGTGGGAGTTCACCTAGTTTTTAATTTTGTTAAATTAAAATTTGAACTCAATTTGTCATAAACATTAGTCTAAACTATTGCAAATATATGTTGTAGATATGGCGTCCCCAATCAATTTTAACCAGTTCCTAGAGAAAGAAAAGCTTAAGAACAACGGTAGCAACTTCACCGACTGGTTCCGTCATGTGAGGATCTTCCTCAATGGTGGAAATCTGCAATATGTGCTTGATGCACCGCTAGGTGACCCTCCTGCAGAAACTGAAACCGATGAAGTAAAGAATGTTTACTAGACTCGGAAAACTCCGTACTCTCAAGTTCAGTGTGCCATCCTATGCGATCCGGAAGCCGATCTTCAAAAACGTTTTGAGCACCACGATCCTCATGAGTTGGTCAATGAGCTGAAAGCTATCTTTGAAACTCATGCGGCCGTGGAATGCTATGAAGCATCGAAACACTTCTTCAGTTGCATGATGGAAGAAGGCAGCTCCGTTAGTGAGCACATGCTCACCATGACTGGGCATGCGAAGAAACTCAGTGACTTGGGAATAGTGATTCCTAACGGATCGGGGATTAATCGTGTCCTTCAATCACTGCCACCTAGTTACAAGAACTTTGTGATGAACTACAATATGCGAGAACATGAACAAAGAGTTACCTGAACTCTTCGCCATGCTGAAATCTGCTGAGATTGAGATCAAGAAAGAGCACCAAGTGTTGATGGTCAACAAGACCACCGAGTTTCAAGAAACGAGGGCAAGTCTAAGGGAAAATTCAAGAAGGGTGGCAAGAAAGCTACCACGCCTCCCGTGAAACCTAAGACCGGCCCTAAGCCCGATGCTTGAGTGTTATTACTCGCAAGGAGAAGGGACACCGGAAGCGTAATTGCTCCAAGTATTTGGCGGATCCGAAGAGCGGCCTTGTCAAGAAGAAGAAAGAAGGTATATCCGATATACATGTTATAGATGTTTATTGATGCGTGCAATTGACACACGTCCGTTGGGAACCCCAAGAGGAAGGTGTGATGCGGACGATAGCAAGTTTTCCCTCGGAAAGAAACCAAGGTTTATCGAACCGGGAGGAGCCAAGAAGCACGTTGAAGGTTGATGGTGGCGGAATGTAATGCGGCGCAACACCAGGGATTCCGGCGCCAACGTGGAACCTGCACAACACAACCAAAGTACTTTGCCCCAACGAAACAGTGAGGTTGTCAATCTCACCGGCTTGCTGTAACAAAGGATTAACCGTATTGTGTGGAAGATGATTATTTGCGAAGAAAACAGTAAAACAAGTATTGCGAGTAGATTGTATGCGATGTAAAGAATAGGACCGGGGTCCACAGTTCACTAGAGGTGTCTCTCCCATAAGATAAAAGCATGTTGGGTGAACAAATTACAGTCGGGCAATTGACAAATAGAGAGGGCATAACAATGCACATACATGATATAATGCGTATTGTGAGATTTAATTGGGCATTACGACAAAGTACATAGACCGCTATCCATCATGCATCTATGCCTAAAAAGTCCACCTTCAGGTTATCATCCGAACCCCTTCCAGTATTAAGTTGCAAAACAACGAGACAATTGCATTAAGTATGGTGCGTAATGTAATCAATAACTACATCCTCGGACATAGCATCAATGTTTTATCCCTAGTGGCAACAACACATCCACAACCTTAGAACTTTCCGTCACTCGTCCCGGATTTAATGGAGGCATGAACCCACTATCGAGCATAAATACTCCCTCTTGGAGTTAAGAGCAAAAACTTGGCCGAGCCTCTACTAATAACGAGAGAGCACGCAAGATCATAAACAACACATAGGTAATAACTTGATAATTAACATAACATAGTATTCTCTATCCATCGGATCCCGACAAACACAACATATAGTATTACAGATAGATGATCTTGATCATGTTAGGCAGCTCACAAGATCCAACAATGAAGCACAATGAGGAGAAGACAACCATCTAGCTACTGCTATGGACCCATAGTCCAGGGGTGAACTACTCACTCATCACTCCGGAGGCGACCATGGCGGTGAAGAGTCCTCCGGGAGATGAATCCCCTCTCCGGCGGGGTGCCGGAGGAGATCTCCGGAATCCCCCGAGATGGGATTGGCGGCGGCAGCGTCTCGGTGAGGTTTTCCGTATCGTGGCTCTCGGTACCGGGGGTTTCGCGACGGAGGCTATTTGTAGGCGGAAGGGCAGGTAAGAGGCGGCACGAGGGGCCCGGACGACAGGCCGACGCGGCCGGGGCTCGGGCCGCGCCGCCCTGGTGTCCGGCCACCTCGTGGCCCCACTTCGACTCTCCTTCGGTCTTCTGGAAGCTTCGTGGCAAAATAGGACCCTGGGCGTTGATTTCGTCCAATTACGAGAATATTTCTTTACTAGGATTTCTGAAACCAAAAACAGCAGAAAACGGCAACTGGCTCTTCGGCATCTTGTTAATAGGTTAGTTCTAGAAAATGCACGAATATGACATAAAGTGTGCATAAAACATGTAGATATCATCAATAATGTAGCATGGAACATAAGAAATTATCGATACGTCGGAGACGTATCAGCATCCCCAAGCTTAGTTACGCTCGTCCCGAGCGGGTAAAACGATAACAAAGATAATTTCCGGAGTGACATGCCATCATAACCTTGATCATACTATTTGTAAACATATGTAATGAATGCAGCGATCAAAACAATGGTAATGACATGAGTAAACAAGTGAATCATAAAGCAAAGACTTTTCATGAATAGTACTTCAAGACAAGCATCAATAAGTCTTGCATAAGAGTTAACTCATAAAGCAATAAATCAAAGTAAAGGTATTGAAACAACACAAAGGAAGATTGAGTTTCAGCGGTTGCTTTCAACTTGTAACATGTATATCTCATGGATAATTGTCCACATAGAGTAATATAATAAGTGCAATATGCAAGTATGTAGGAATCAATGCACAGTTCACACAAGTGTTTGCTTCTTGAGGTGGAGAGAAATAGGTGAACTGACTCAACATAAAAGTAAAAGAAATGGTCCTTCAAAGAGGAAAGCATCGATTGCTATATTTGTGCTAGAGCTTTTATTTTGAAAACATGAAACAATTTTGTCAACGGTAGTAATAAAGCATATGAGTTATGTAAATTATATCTTACAAGTTGCAAGCCTCATGCATAGTATACTAATAGTGCCCGCACCTTGTCCTAATTAGCTTGGACTACCGGATCATCGCAATACACATGTTTTAACCAAGTGTCACAATGGGGTACCTCCATGCCGCTCGTACAAAGGTCTAAGGAGAAAGCTCGCATTTTGGATTTCTCGCTTTTGATTATTCTCAACTTAGACATCCATACCGGGACAACATGGACAACGGATAATGGACTCCTCTTTAATGCATAAGCATGTGGCAACAATTATTATTCTCATATGAGATTGAGGATATATGTCGATACGTCTCCGACGTATCGATAATTTCTTGTGTTCCATGCCACATTATTGATGATATCTACATGTTTTATACACATTATATGTCATATTTATGCATTTTACTGGAACTAACCTATTAACAAGATGCCGAAGTGCCGGTTCCTGTTTTCTGCTGTTTTTGGTTTCGAAATCCTAGTAACGAAATATTCTCGGAATTGGACGAAATCAACGCCCGGGTTCCTATTTTGCCCGGAAGCATCCGGAACACACGAGAACCGCCAGAGAGGGGGCACAGGCCCACGGAACCATAGGCCGGCGCGGCCCGGGGGTGGCCCGCGCCCCCTATGGTGTCACCGCCTCGTCGCCCCTCCGACTACGCCTCTTCGCCTATTTAAAGGTCCCGGACCTAAAACCTCGAGACGAAAAAGCCACGGTACGAGAAACCTTCCGGAGCCGCCGCCATCGCGAAGCCAAGATGCGGGGGACGGGAGTCTACGTTCCGGCACGCCGCCGGGACGGGGAAGTGCCCCGGAAGGATCCTCCATCGACACCACCGCCATCTTCATCAACGCTGCTTGTCTCCCATGAGGAGGAGTAGTTCTCCATCGAGGCTTGGGGCTGTACCGGTAGCTATGTGGTTAATCTCTCTCCTATGTACTTCAATACAATAATCTCATGAGATGCCTTACATGATTGAGATTCATATGATGATGCTTGTAATCTAGATGTCATTATGCTAGTCAAGTGGGTTTTACTTATGTGATCTCCGGAGACTCCTTGTCCCACGTGTGTAAAGGTGACAGTGTGTGCACCGTGTGGGTCTCTTAGGCTATATTTCACAGATACTTATTCACTGTTATGAATGGTGTAGTGAAGTGCTTATTTATATCTCTTTATGATTGCAATGTGTTTTGTATCACAATTTATCTATGTGCTACTCTAGTGATGTTATTAAAGTAGTTTTATTCCTCCTGCACGGTGTAATGGTGACAGTGTGTGCATCCGTGTTAATACTTGGCGTAGGCTATGATTATGATCTCTTGTAGATTATGAAGTTAACTATTGCTATGATGGTATTGATGTGATCTATTCCTCCTACATGGTGTGAAAGTGACAGTGTGCATGCTATGTTAGTACTTGGTTTAGTCGTGTTGATCTTTCATGCACTCTAAGGTTATTTAAATATGAACATTGAATTGTGGAGCTTGTTAACTCCGGCATTGAGGGTTCGTGTAATCCTACGCAATGTGTTCATCATCCAACAAGAGAGTGTAGAGTATGCATTTATCTATTACGTTATGTGATCAATGTTGAGAGTGTCCACTAGTGAAAGTCTAATCCCTAGGCCTTGTTCCTAAATATCGCTATCGCTGCTTGTTTCTTGTTTCTTGCGTTACTACTTGCTTGTTTCTTGTCCTGGGCAAAGCACTTTTCCGGTGCCGTTGCCACTTGCTCATATTCATTCATACCACTTGTATTTCACTATCTCTTCGCCGAACTAGTGCACCTATTAGGTGTGTTTGGGACACAAGAGACTTCTTGCTTTGTGGTTGTAGGGTTGCATGAGAGGGATATCTTTGACCTCTTCCTCCCTGAGATCGATAAACCTTGGGTGATCCACTTAAGGGAAACTTGCTGCTGTTCTACAAACCTCTGCTCTTGGAGGCCCAACACTGTCTACAAGAATAGAAGCTCCCATAGACATCAAGCTATTTTCTGGCGCCGTTTGTCGAGGGTACTCCTCGCCAATGCCCTCCGATAGGGGCTTAGGGTTGACGGAATCCTGTAAGCTGACACGAGACATCGGTTCTCAGACAAGCGGGGAGAGCGATTTACCCAGGTTCGGGGCCCTCGATGAGGTAAAACCCTTACGTCCTGCCTGTCTGTTCTTGATTATGATGATAATGGGTTACAATGGGGTGCCGAATAGTTCGGCTGAGATCTCGTCGAGATGGCTATTGCTAAGATGCCCTAGCTCTAAGCTTTCTCTGGCTAAGATGGCTAAGATTGATTGTGTCCCTCGGCAGGCCCTCTCCTGGTCTTTATATAGGAGGCCGGGTCTCAAGGGTCCTAACCGAGTACGACTAGGTTTACGAGTAGATTAGATCTAATCTTTCCTTGTTCGATCGTTTCCTTGTCTTGCCCGTCAAGGAACCTTCGGTGCGCCGTCCTGGTGGCCCATCTCGCCTTTAGGTGTCTTCATGGGCCTCCAATTAGTCAATACAGGATAGGGTAATGTGGGTTACCCGAAGGGTAGTGCCCACGTCAGTAGCCCCCGAGTGTCTAGCCGAAGATAGTTCGGGTAGAGACTAAAGCATGTCTTCTCCTGATGTTCTTCTCCTTCATTGTCCTTGTTCATCTTGAATCCGCTCTGTCTCCATTTTATCGGGTGCGCGTCAGCGCTCCCGATGGGAGTAGCCCCCGAGTCTAGGTACGGATGCTCGCAGTCCGTGCGTAGACTCAAGTTGTACTACTCGAATATTCTCCTCTGCCGATGTTTTCCACAGGTCTTCATAGGTCATCCGATATATTTTTGTTTATGCAAAGGATAATGAGTAACGTGCCCAACTGTTGTTTGGTTAACTGCCGATGGCAAAACAACGTTACCCTACACAGAATCAAGTCCCCGGGCATGATCCTGGAGTGCAAAAAATTTCTATCGGGTGCACGCCGCACTCCCGATGGGAGTAGCCCCCGAGTCTGGGTGCAAGTGCTTTGCAACCGAGTGCGGACTCACAACCTTCTTCCTTCGACTGTTCATCCTGTCGAGTCTTCATTTTATCGGGTGCGCGTCAGCGCTCCCGATGGAAGTAGCCCCCGAGTCTAGGTACGGATGCTCGCAGTCCGTGCGTAGACTCAAGTCCTTCATCCGACAACTTTTCATATTTCCTTCGAATGCTTCCAAATCATGACGTTATTGATGACGTATAACTGTTGCGGGCTGATTTGACGGGTTCATCATGACAAGCTAGCCCTAGCCCTGTTCATTCAACGTTTTAGGGTTTGACCGTGTAACGATCGAGGTGGCTCCTCGATTTTCGCACAATCGTGGGCGTAGTGGGCCGTCAGTTCTCTCCCTTCCTTAAGCGCCACGTGCTTGCTCTAACTTCTTCTTAAAATCTCCAAAGGGCAAAAAATTCACAATCTTCTCCACGGTTCCCGCAGCATCTCCTCATTCTTCCCCTTCTTCCTTTTTTCGCCATTGTTGCGCCGCCGCCACAGTTTCAATCTTCCTCAGATCTCGCGATGGTGAAGAAGAAGAATACCGCCGCCGCTGCTAGCTCCACCAGCGGAGGTGCCGCTGCCAAGTCCTCTCCTCCTCCGAAGGGGAGCGCTCCGAGCGCCCCTCCCCCAGCTCCGGCGCCGCCAGCGCCGTCGGGCTCGATGGCCAAACCTGGGGACTGGGTAGCTTCAACCGTCACCAAGCGTGACGAAAAGAGGTCCCGAAGCTTAGGATTGATATCCTCCGACGCGGGAGATGTGATCCTTCCAGGTGCGATCTCTCGGCCTGATCCTCCTGTTGGATTTTCCGTGATGTTCTTATCTTTTCTTCATCGAGGCCTTTCGCTCCCCACTCATGGATTCCTCCTCCATCTCTTGCGGACGTATGAAATCCAATTATGGCAACTTACCCCCAACTCGATCCTCCATGTTGCTGTGTTCATCACCCTTTGCGAGGCGTTTTTGGGTATTGAACCTCATTTCGGGCTATGGAAGAAGATCTTCTATGTGAAAAGATACAGAAGTAGTAATGGGTACTTTGTCACCGGAGGAGTAGGTTTTGTTGCTCGCTCAGAAGTTAATTACTTTAATTTCCCAATGAGAGAGTCCGTGCAAGGATGGAGGTTGAAGTGGTTTTATGTTAAAGATTCCTCGTCACCCGAATGTCGACTTCCCTGCTATGCCGATGTTACTGAAGCCAAGCCCAAGGACTCTTGGAAGAACATCCTCTCTACCGACGAAAGAGCCTCAGCCGAAGAATTGTTTGCCAAATTCCTTCGAATCAAAGAGGCTGACGGCCAAACTATGATTGGTACGGAGGTGGCAGCAGTTTTCCTGAAGCGCCGAATCCAGCCAGTCATGGCCAGAGTTCACCCGATGTGGTTATACTCAGGTCCAAAGGATGAGACCAGGATTAATGCTGCCGATCTATCAGAAAAAGAGTTGCTTGATGAAGTTCGTCGTCTTACTTCCTTCAACCAGGAAGATTCGATTCCGTTGATCTCTTCTTATGCTCCCCTTGACGCTGATCACCCACCATCAGGGGTATTTTCCTTTCTTCACATCTCTATTATAGCTCCTTGCTTTAGCCAACATGATTACCTTTGTTCTTACTTATCATTTTTCTTTGCCAGATCCCTATGGCTTCCGAAAATACACGTGATTCACCGGATGATACTTCTGAGGGAAGAGGCTCCTCAATCCCCGTAGATTTTCACACCACCGATCAAACAGGTTTAGAGGATGAACATAATGGTCCGATGGATCTTGAAGTTGCCGACGCTGATCTTCCCTCCTCAGCCGATAACGCTTGTATCGCAGACGGATCAGTGCATTACGTCGACACTGATCGTGATACTTTTGTTGATGCAGCTGCGGATGGGGCCAAGGCTTATCCTGCGAAGAGATCAACCGGCGGCTTTGCCGACGAAGATGATCTCTTCGACATGTAAGCAGTTCCCTTTTGAAAGTTATACTGTGCCTCCTCTTTTTTTTACTTTTCATACTTCTATCATAATCATAGTCGACTGTTTTACTTTTGCAGCGATGAGGGTTTTATCGAGCCTCCCCCTAAAAAGGCCAAGTCTGACGCCGTTTCGCCGGTCGTGGCGGCTTCCGAAGCTTCAGCTCCTAAGGCTGCCCCCATGCCTCAAGCTTCGACTGCGTCTTCCCTTTCTAAAGGGAAGGATATTTCTCCAACTGCTGCTACTGCGGCTCCTTTTTCTGTAAGTCCTCTTCTGATCTTAATACAGATTTCTTGGAGCGTGCCTTGTTTAATTGCTTTTCTTTCTTTCTTAAGGACCTGCGTGGCGTTATCTCTTCTCTGGAGGTTTTCGCCTCCCGATTCACTTCTTTAGAGGCTGACAAAGTTCGGCTGCAAGAGGAAGTCGAATCTTCCTCCTCAAAACTGGATGGCGCAGTCAAGATAGCTGCCGCAGCTCGCCAAGAGATTGATTCTCTGAAGGAGGAGCTGGCCAAACTAAAAAGGAAGCTGAAGGAGGAGGAAGCATCCAAGCTGGTAGCTGAGGCCCGAGCAGCCGAAAAGGATGAAGTCCTTCGTCAATCTTCTCTGGCCTTGCTTGGTAATCTCTAACATACTTTCGTCGAGTGACGCTTTTATGGATTTACTTTTTGTCAATGACTGAACTTTTCCCTTTCTTTCTATTGCAGAGGCAGCAAACATTCCTGTCGATGCCCTGGAAAGAGTTCCAAATAACTCCCCAGCGAACGCTGTGTCAATGATTCTCGCTTCTCACCAGCTTACACAAGAGCTTCTTGTGAAGGGGAAGGGTGCTCTGGCGCGGATGCACTCGATGATCTTCCCCAAGATTAAGCAAGAGAAGACCCTGGGACAGCTAATCGATACCTTCGCGGTTGACACCAAAGAGGTCATCGAGGTATTCAAGCGTACATCGCGTACTTTTGGTGCTCTCCTTGCCTTCCGGCTTATGATGGGTTACGGCTTTAAGGGTGACATCGAGGAAATGACTAAGGGGCTTCCAAAAGGGCAAGACGGGCAGCCTCGTTGATTTGAGCACCTTTAAGGCGTACTGCTCTTACTTGTGCCCGTCAGCTCCTTGAACTGGTTGCATCAAGGAAATCGTCGACTGGTCCTAGTTCATCGACTCAGACTCAGCTTCCTTGATTCTTGTAACAAACTTGTGCCTTGAGCTGATGCAAAACATTGCTCTGCCGCAGAAACTCATGCTTTGTAATAAACTCCGTGCTAGCATTGTTGTTAGCACACTTTTGCTATGATATCGCTTTCTTGCGCTTCTCCCGATGGGAGTTATTTTGGACGTTCGGCTGTACCATATCCATCACTTCTTTATAACCAGTACTTTCCGCAGGTCTTCCCAGTACCCTCGTTTGTAGACGATTCGTCGGGTGCGCTTCCGAAAGCGATCGGATCCAGCGCATGAGAGACCGGATGACGCAGATGGAGAAGGATTTACGCAGCACTTATGCCTTGGCTGCCATCATTAATAAAAAGAGCGAGATTGCAGCCGTCGTAGAGCGGTACATTCTTGGCGAGCTGCACAAGGCTACCGAGAGTTTAAACTGTAAGTTTCTTGATCCCTTTGGCTGCTTGGTAGCAACTTCTTGTCTGAGTCTTTTATTAATTCTTTTGGCAGTCATAGCGTTGAACCCTGCGGAAGAGAACAGGCGGATACACGAGCGGGTGCATGCTTTGACTCAGCTTTCCTCGTCTGAAGAAACTTTCTGGCGGGAGCACTCGAAGGCCTCGGCTGTCGTCAAATTTCAGGATCGAGTGCAACAGGTCCACCAGTTCTTCGACAAGTGCTACAAGGCCATGAGGGTAGTTTGGAAAACAATGTTTCCTCTGAATGCAGTTCCCCCTACCCTTTTGACTTTGATGTCTGAGTTTGGAAGTGCCAAGAAGGTTCGGGAGCTGGTAAGATCTCAAGTCTTTGCAGGGGCCAAGTGCACGCTTGCCCTTGTGCTTGCTTGTTATCCTTCAGCTTGCTTGCTATCTATTGCCAACGCAACTGGTGACTTCGAGGAGCTGTACCCGAAGGTTTTAGCTCCTGCTCGTGTAATTGTCGACAGGCTTGAGGAGATGTCGACTGTACCTGAGGAAAAGGAAACTCCGCAAGGGTGATATAACGGTGTAAAGTTACCTTTGTAAATTGTATTGGCTAGTTCATCCGAGTGCTCGGATTTTTGGGCCAAAAACTTTCTTATTTGGTTGGTACATGACTGTGTACTTTTACCATGCCGTTGGCAAATATTTAAAGGGGCGAAGCTTAATTGCCCGTTGGATGTATAAGTACTAGTTGGTTAGCAAATCATTATGAGTGATCAGCTCGTGTTGCAGGTTTTGCTAAACCTGTTGTATGCGCAACTTTGCTTTCAACCGTTTGTGAATTTCGACAGTCATTCCCGAATTTTTCGGGTGTAATGATTCTATCGATGAGCCCGTTGTTCCTTTGATATTTCCATAAGTAAAATATCGAACGTGGGTTGTTGTTTATAAAGTTTTGCTATTTGCGGCACTCTTTAGAGGCATCTATAGCGGAGAAAAAGGTGGACGTCCTTTAGCACTCGTAGAGGCTTTCTTTTGGAGCGCGATCTTCTGCCTTGTACTATGTTTACATAGTGATGGGGCTTAGAAGTTTGTCGTTACTGCAATGCTTAACAAGGGAATAAAGCTTAAGTTCTTATTAATAAGGTAAGCACGATGCTAGAGGGCGGAAAAGGGGAAGCCCTGTTTTAAAGTAAAGGGGAAAAAACAGTAAAGACTAGTAGATTGCTTAGGTACGGAAGGGGTTCTTCTCTTCTTCTGGCTTCTTCACTGTATCAGTGATTGCTGCAGCGTTGCTGGTTTCGTCAGGGGTTTGGGCGGTAATTGCCATTGTCTTGCCATCTCCAGAGCCTTCTGTGCCATCAGCTGCCGATCCCTTTGCTGCCGAGGCTCCTGCTGCCGAAGCTTCTACTGCCGAAGCTTCTGCTGCCGAAGCTTCTGCTATCGAAGCTTTAAGGGTGAGAGCGGCTGAATTCTTCTTGGCGTCCCTGCCACCTTTTTCTTCCTTAATTTCTCGTATAGACAGCTTGGGCGGAGGGTCGATGATTTCTCGCTGTGACCCGAACTTTGCAGCAATCCTCTGAAAGTCGCGATCACAATTGTCCGAGCGTGAGAAACTTCCATAGACTGTGATGTTTGTCCCGTTATTCCCAGGCATTTTCAGCCTGAGGTATGCATAATGCGGCACAGCCATGAACTTGGCATACGCTGGTCTTCCGAGTATAGCGTGATACTGTGACTCCCAGTTCACCACCTCAAACTCGATCTTCTCCTTCCTGAAGTTGTCGGCCCTGCCGAAGATGACATTCAGGTAGACTTTGCCAAGAGAGTAGCCCGGTGCGGTTGGAAGGATCCCATGGAAGCAGGTGTCTGTTTCTTCCAACATGTTCATGGTGATCCCCATACTTCTAATTGTGTCGACAAAAATCAGGTTTAGACCGCTTCCACCATCCATGAAAACTTTGCTCATCTTGAACCCCCCAATTTGTGCTTCGACGACCAGGGCGGCGTGCCCTGGCTTTGGTATGGTCATCGGGTGATCTGCTCGACTGAACGTAATGTTCTGAGAGGACCATTCGACGTACTCAGGGATGTTTGCCATGATGCTTTCTGCCAAGTTGATCTCTCGGGTGAGTTTCTTCATCTCTCTTTTCGAGACACCTGTCCTATGGATCATGCTCATCTGCCCACGTGGTGGTGGAAATGCCTCGTTGGGTTGATGAGGTTGAGCTTGCTGGACCTGATGTTGCGGTGGAGGTGGTGGTGGTGGTGGTAGTTGCTGCTGGCCTGCCTGCTGGATGAGTTTATGCATATCGATGAACTGCCGACAGTCCCTGAGCAGGTGGCTAGACTTTATTTTACCGTCCTTGGAGTCGGTATATGAATGCAGGTAGCATGGGGCGTTGATCTGCTCAGCGTAGGGTAGTTCGGGTGTTCTCTGCTGTCGTGGTTTATAGTTGCCACGGTTACCAGAGTTGCTCCGATTACCATCCTGTCGATCGTCTCGCCTGTCATCATACCGGTCGCCCTGCCGATCAGAGTAGCCTGCGGCCACCAAGTTATTGTCATCGTACCCGCGGTTCTTCCTTCTCTTGTTGCGATCCCTTCGACCACCCGAATCATGTTTCGGCTGGTCATCCTCTTCGTCGTCGCTGCGCTGTCGTGGCTTTCGAACGTTGTCTTCGCCATCGGCCCAACTGTTGGCGATTTCCATTAACTTGGTTATGGTTTTAGGCTTTTTGCGCCCAAGCTCCTCTATGTAGCTTTCCCGCTGAACGCCGTCGCTGAAAGCGTCAATTGCTCTGTCGACAGATACGTCTTCGGCGGCGTTTAGGAGTTTTGTGAATCTCCCGATGTACGAACGCATCGATTCCCTCTGCTTCTGGCGGCAATTCCGCAGCTCTTCGATCCCGACGGGCCTCTTGTATGTTGCTTGGAAGTTGGCGACGAAGGCATCTACTAGGTCGTCCCATGATTTAATGGAGCCTTTCGGCAGCCCCCTTAGCCAGGCCCGTGCCGAATCTTTCAAGTAAAGCTGCAAGCATTGCATTGCTGCTATCTGGTTTCCTTTGTGCAGGATCACAGTCTGCAGGTAGTCGTCTATCCAAGATCTTGGTTCTTGCTGCCCGTCGTACTTGGCGGCGTCGGTAGGGGTAGGCTTGAACTTTTTGGGTGGCATCGTTTCGCGGATCTTGTAACTTAGACAGTCAGCTCCCCTGAGCTCGCCGTCGTACTCCTGGTCCTCATCCGAAGAATCGCTGTCGTCGTCCTTCCTGGTGGCGCGTCGCCGCCTTGCTTTGTCGATCCTGCTCTGGGTGATTTTGTCTCGAGCATCTCTCGCATGATGTTTCGACCCACTGCCTTGGATGGTGGTCCTTTCTTTTGGCGGGGCTAGGTTGTTCCCCAGTATTGCGAGACTCTCCAGGGCACCTCGATGAGCTTGAGCCATGGATCCTTCGGGGCGCTGGTTGATGAGGTAAGCGGCGAGGTTAGCCGTTGCTCCTGCGACGGTCTTCGGCCGTGGCATGCCGGCGGTATCCATAGTCATAAAGGATTTGGTCAGATTCGACGTTATTTCTCTGGCGTCATCTTCTGAAAGCCTGGATAGTCTTGACCGGTTCTTGCCTGTTCCGTGAGTGTTTCGGGAGGCACTCCCTTGCGAGCCCCTTCGCCGTTCGCTGGATCGATCCGCCGCAGATAGGCGTCTCTCGAGGGTAGCCTGCTCTTTCGACAGGTGCTCTCGGTTTTTCTCTAGTATGGAGCGATAAGCATTGAGGGTTCCAACTGAAGTTCCTGCGGGGAGCGGCGTGTTGTTGAGTACTGCTTCCCTTGCCGCCGCCCACTCTTCATCCGCGATAGTATAATCGCTGTCGCGGTTGCTGGCGCTGTTTTCAAAACTTGCCCTTCTACTGGAACGGGGGGTATGGTCCTCGTTTCCTCCGCGCCTTGCGTTTCCCGTGTTATTGGCGACATAAACCTGATGGTGTGCCGCCCTTCGGGTGGTTCCCTGGATGATGCTGTCGATACTGTCCTCTCCCGATGAATACTGGGCGTTGCAGATGAACGGCGTGTCGCTTGATCCCAGCCCGTGCCTGGTGTCACAGTTCAGGCAGTAGTATGAAGTTAGTTTCGAGGATGCGGAATCATCCGATCCTACCGACATGGAGGACGCCGAGCGGGGAGTTGAGGGCACAGGAGAGCACGTCGATCCCGTCAGTCCAGCCGACAGGTCGAGTGATGACGACGCGCTTGATCCCGCCGACCCGGAAGTGGGGGATTCCAGCAGTCGAAGGATTCCCTTCGCGTTGACGTTGTAGTGAACGCTGCCGAAGGTCATCTCCATGTTTCCTTGTAGATCTGAAAAGTTCGAGCGGGAGGAATCGCTGTGTGGAGTAAACTCGTAGGAGCCGAATCGGATCGGGCTTCCCAGGGTCGGTGACGATGGTGTCGATGAAGCCGCTGATGAAGCTGCCGGCGAAACCGCCGGTGTCATGATCGGATCTGCCGATGCTCTGCCTTGTGCCGACAGGGTTCCCACAGACGGCGCCAATTGTCGAGGGTACTCCTCGCCAATGCCCTCCGATAGGGGCTTAGGGTTGACGGAATCCTGTAAGCTGACACGAGACATCGGTTCACAGACAAGCGGGGAGAGCGATTTACCCGAGGTTCGGGGCCCTCGATGAGGTAAAACCCTTACGTCCTGCCTGTCTGTTCTTGATTATGATGATAATGGGTTACAATGGGGTGCCGAATAGTTCGGCTGAGATCTCGTCGAGATGGCTATTGCTAAGATGCCCTAGCTCTAAGCTTTCTCTGGCTAAGATGGCTAAGATTGATTGTGTCCCTCGGCAGGCCCTCTCCTGGTCTTTATATAGGAGGCCAGGTCTCAAGGGTCCTAACCGAGTACGACTAGGTTTACAGTAGATTAGATCTAATCTTTCCTTGTTCGATCGTTTCCTTGTCTTGCCCGTCAAGGAACCTTCTGGTGCGCCGTCTTGGTGGCCCATCTTGCCTTCAGGTGTCTTCATGGGCCTCCAATTAGTCAATACAGGATAGGGTAATGTGGGTTACCCGAAGGGTAGTGCCCACGTCACCGTTGCCGGGGAGGAAAGGTAAAAGGTACTCACACTCCGGATCTCGGCTACTAAGCTATTTTCGCCGTTGTAAGTACTCGAAGCTATTTCCTTTAGATCCTGCAATTGCATCTTTTTGTTTCTTGTTTACACTAGTTTGGCATAATGGACAACAATGAGCTTCTTATTCTATTTCCTGATTTAAGACATGGATGGTTTGATCCGAAAATTTAAAAACCCATGGAACATATTAGCATGAATACTTTGAATACCATTGTTGTTAATGATATAGAAAGTTCTAAGCTTGGGGAAGCTGGTTTTCATGATCTCTTTAGTCCCCCAAGCATTGAGGAGAAAATTTACTTTGATGATACTTTGCCTCCTATTTATGATGATTATAATGATAGTAGTCTTTTAGTACACTGCTGTTATGGAGGATAAATTTGATTATGATTACAATATGCCTCCTATATTTGATGATGAGAATAATAATGATAGCTACTTTGTCAAATTTGCTCCCACTATTACTAATAAAATTGACTATGCCTATGTGGAGAGTAATAATTTTATGCATGAGACTCGTGATAAGAATTCTTTATGTGATAGTTATATTGTTGAGTTTGCTCATGTTGCTACTGAAAGTTATTATGAGAGAGGAAAATATGGTTGTAGAAATTTTCATGTTACTAAAATGCCTCTCTATGTGCTGAAATTTTTGAAGCTACACTTGTTTTATCTTCCTATGCTTGTCACTTTGCTCTTCATGAACTTGTTTATTTACAAGATTCCTTTGCATAGGAAGCATGTTAGACTTAAATGTGTTTTGAATTTTCCTCTTGATGCTCTCTTTTGCTTCAACTACTATTTCTTGCGAGTGCATCATTAAAACTGCTTGAGCCCATCTTAATGGCTATAAAGAAAGAACTTCTTGGGAGATAACCCATGTGTTATTTTGCTACAGTACTTTGTTTTATATTTGTGTCTTGGAAGTTGTTTACTACTGTAGCAACCTCTCCTTATCTTAGTTTTGTGTTTTGTTGTGCCAAGTAAAGTCGTTGATAGAAAGGGTGATACTAGATTTGGATTACTGCGCAGTTTCAGATTTCTTTGCTGTCACGAATCTGGGCCTAATTCTCTGTAGGTAACTCACAAAATTAAGCCAATTTACGTGAGTGATCCTCAGATATGTACGCAACTTTCATTCAATTTGAGCATTTTCATTTGAGCAAGTCTGGTGCCCTTTTAAAATTCGTCTTTACGCACTGTTCTGTTTTGACAGATTCTGCCTTTTATTTCGCATTGCTTCTTTTGCTATGTGGGATGGATTTCTTTGTTCCATTGACTTCCAGTAGCTTTGGGCAATGTCCAGAAGTGTTAAGAATGATTGTGTCACCTCTGAACATGTGAGTTTTTGATTATGCACTAACCCTCTAATGAGTTTGTTGCGAGTTTGGTGTGAAGGAAGTTTTCAAGGGTCAAGAGAGGAGGATGATATACTATGATCAAGAAGAGTGAAAAGTCTAAGCTTGGGGATGCCCCGGTGGTTCACCCCTGCATATTCTAAGAAGACTCAAGCGTCTAAGCTTGGGGATGCCCAAGGCATCCCCTTCTTCATCGACAACATTATCTGGTTCCTCCCCTGAAACTATATTTTTATTCAGTCACATCTTATGTACTTTGCTTGGAGCGTCTGTTTGTTTTTGTTTTTGTTTTTGTTTGAATAAAATGGATCCTAGCATTCATTGTGTGGGAGAGAGACACGCTCCGCTGGTTCGTATGAACACATGTGTTCTTAGCTTTTAATGTTCATGGCGAAGGTTGAAACTTCTTCGTTAAATTGTTATATGGTTGGAATCGGGAAATGCTACATGTAGTAATTCTAAAATGTCTTGAATAATTTGATACTTGGCAATTGTTGTGCTCATGTTTAAGCTCTTGCATCATATACTTTGCACCCATTAATGAAGAAATACATAGAGCTTGCTAAAATTTGGTTTGCATATTTTGTCTCTCTAAAGTCTAGATAATTTCTAGTATTGAGTTTTAAACAACAAGGAAGACGGTGTAGAGTCTTATAATGTTTACAATATGTCTTTTATGTGAGTTTTGCTGCATCGTTCATCCTTGTGTTTGTTTCAAATAACCTTGCTAGCCTAAACCTTGTATCGAGAGGGAATACTTCTCATGCATCCAAAATCCTTGAGCCAACCACTATGCCATTTGTGTCCACCATACCTACCTACTACATGGTATTTCTCCGCCATTCCAAAGTAAATTGCTTGAGTGCTACCTTTAAAATTCCATCATTCACCTTTGCAATATATAGCTCATGGGACAAATAGCTTAAAAACTATTGTGGTATTGAATATGTACTTATGCACTTTATCTCTTATTAAGTTGCTTGTTGTGCGATAACCATGTTTCTGGGGACGCCATCAACTACTCTTTGTTGAATATCATGTGAGTTGCTATGCATGTCCGTCTTGTCTGAAGTAAGAGAGATCTACCACCTGAATGGTTGGAGCATGCATATTGTTAGAGAAGAACAGTGGGCCGCTAACTAAAGCCATGAATCATGGTGGAAGTTTCAGTTTTGGACATATATCCTCAATCTCATATGAGAATAATAATTGTTGCCACATGCTTATGCATTAAAGAGGAGTCAATTATCTGTTGTCCATGTTGTCCCGGTATGGATGTCTAAGTTGAGAATAATCAAAAGCGAGAAATCCAAAATGCGAGCTTTCTCCTTAGACCTTTGTACGGGCGGCATGGAGGTACCCCATTGTGACACTTGGTTAAAACATGTGTATTGCGATGATCCGGTAGTCCAAGCTAATTAGGACAAGGTGCGGGCACTATTAGTATACTATGCATGAGGCTTGCAACTTGTAAGATATAATTTACATAACTCATATGCTTTATTACTACCGTTGACAAAATTGTTTCATGTTTTCAAAATAAAAGCTCTAGCACAAATATAGCAATCGATGCTTTTCCTCTTTGAAGGACCTTTCTTTTACTTTTATGTTGAGTCAGTTCACCTATCTCTCTCCACCTCAAGAAGCAAACACTTGTGTGAACTGTGCATTGATTCCTACATACTTGCATATTGCACTTGTTATATTACTTTACATTGACAATATCCATGAGATATACATGTTACAAGTTGAAAGTAACCGCTGAAACTTAATCTTCCTTTATGTTGCTTCAATACCTTTTACTTTGAATTATTGCTTTATGAGTTAACTCTTATGCAAGACTTATTGATGCTTGTCTTGAAAGTACTATTCATGAAAAGTCTTTGCTTTATGATTCAGTTGTTTACTCATGTCATTACCATTGTTTTGATCGCTTCATTCATTACATATGTTTACAATATGATCAAGGTTATGATGGCATGTCACTCCAGAAATTATCTTTGTTATCGTTTACCTGCTCGGGACGAGCAGAAACTAAGCTTGGGGATGCTGATATGTCATATTTATGCATTTTCTGGAACTAACCTATTAACAAGATGACGAAGTGCCAGTTCCTGTTTTCTGCTGTTTTTGGTTTCAGAAATCCTAGTAACGAAATATTCTCGGAATTGGACGAAATCAACGCCCAGGTTCCTATTTTGCCCGGAAGCATCCAGAACACACGAGAACCGCCAGAGAGGGGGCACAGGCCCACCAGACCATTGGCCGGCGCGGCCTGGGGGTGGCCCGCGCCCCCCTATGGTGTCACCGCCTCGTCGCCCCTCCGACTCCGCCTCTTCGCCTATTTAAAGGTCCCAGACCTAAAACCTCGAGACGAAAAAGCCACGGTACGAGAAACCTTCCAGAGCCGCCGCCATCGTGAAGCCAAGATCTGGGGGACAAGAGTCTCTGTTCCGGCACGCCGCCGGGACGGGGAAGTGCCCCGGAAGGCTCCTCCATCGACACCACCGCCATCTTCATCAACGCTGCTGTCTCCCATGAGGAGGGAGTAGTTCTCCATCGAGGCTCGGGGCTGTACCGGTAGCTATGTGGTTAATCTCTCTCCTATGTACTTCAATACAATAATCTCATGAGCTGCCTTACATGATTGAGATTCATATGATGATGCTTGTAATCTAGATGTCATTATGCTAGTCAAGTGGGTTTTACTTATGTGATCTCCGGAGACTCCTTGTCCCACGTGTGTAAAGGTGACGAGTGTGTGCACCGTGTGGGTCTCTTAGGCTATATTTCACAGAATACTTATTCACTGTTATGAATGGCGTAGTGAAGTGCTTATTTATATCTCTTTATGATTGCAATATGTTTTGTATCACAATTTATCTATGTGCTACTCTAGTGATGTTATTAAAGTAGTTTTATTCCTCCTGCACGGTGTAATGGTGACAGTGTGTGCATCCGTGTTAGTACTTGGCGTAGGCTATGATTATGATCTATTGTAGATTATGAAGTTAACTATTGCTATGATGGTATTGATGTGATCTATTCCTCCTACATGGTGTGAAAGTGACAGTGTGCATGCTATGTTAGTACTTGGTTTAGTCGTGTTGATCTTTCATGCACTCTAAGGTTATTTAAATATGAACATTGAATTGTGGAGCTTGTTAACTCCGGCATTGAGGGTTCGTGTAATCCTACGCAATGTGTTCATCATCCAACAAGAGAGTGTAGAGTATGCATTTATCTATTCTGTTATGTGATCAATGTTGAGAGTGTCCACTAGTGAAAGTCTAATCCCTAGGCCTTGTTCCTAAATACTGCTATCGCTGCTTGTTTACTGTTTTACTGCGTTACTACTGCTTGTTTACTGTCCTGGGCAAAGCACTTTTCTGGTGCCGTTGCCACTGCTCATATTCATTCATACCACTTGTATTTCACTATCTCTTCGCCGAACTAGTGCACCTATTAGGTGTGTTGGGGACACAAGAGACTTCTTGCTTTGTGGTTGCAGGGTTGCATGAGAGGGATATCTTTGACCTCTTCCTCCCTGAGATCGATAAACCTTGGGTGATCCACTTAAGGGAAACTTGCTGATGTTCTACAAACCTCTGCTCTTGGAGGCCCAACACTGTCTACAAGAATAGAAGCTCCCGTAGACATCAATGTCCAAAACTGAAACTTCCACCATGATTCATGGCTTTAGTTAGCGGCCCAATGTTCTTCTCTAACAATATGCATGCTCCAACCATTAAGGTGGTAGATCTCTCTTACTTCAGACAAGACGGACATGCATAGCAACTCACATGATATTCAACAAAGAAAAGTTGATGGCGTCCCCAGAAACATGGTTATCGCACAACAAGCAACTTAATAAGAGATAAAGTGCATAAGTACATATTCAATACCACAATAGTTTTTAAGCTATTTGTCCCATGAGCTATATATTGTAAAGGCGAATGATGGAATTTTAAAGGTAGCACTCAAGCAATTTACTTTGGAATGGCGGAGAAATACCATGTAGTAGGTAGGTATGGTGGACACAAATGGCATAGTGGTTGGCTCAAGGATTTTGGATGCATGAGAAGTATTCCCTCTCGATACAAGGTTTAGGCTAGCAAGGTTTATTTGAAACAAACACAAGGATGAACGGTGCAGCAAAACTCACATAAAAGACATATTGTAAACATTATAAGACTCTACACCGTCTTCCTTGTTGTTCAAAACTCAATACTAGATATTATCTAGACTTTAGAGAAACCAAATATGCAAACCAAATTAGCAAGCCCTAGGTGTTTCTTCATTAATGGGTGCAAAGTATATGATGCAAGAGCTTAAACATGAGCACAACAATTGCCAAGTATCAAATTATTCAAGACATTTTAGAATTACTACATGTAGCATTTCCCGATTCCAACCATATAACAATTTAACGAAGAAGATTCAACCTTCGCCATGAATACTATGAGTAAAGCCTAAGGACATATTTGTCCATATGCAACAGCGGAGCGTGTCTCTCTCCCACACGATGAATGCTAGGATCCATTTATTCAAACAAAAACAAAAACAAAAACAAACCGACGCTCCAAGCAAAGTACATAAGATGTGACGGAATAAAAATATAGTTTCAGGGGAGGAACCTGATAATGTTGTCGATGAAGAAGGGGATGCCTTGGGCATCCCCAAGCTTAGACGCTTGAGTATTCTTAAAATATGCAGGGGTGAACCACCGGGGCATCCCCAAGCTTAGAGCTTTCACTCTCCTTGATCATATTGCATCATACTCCTCTCTTGATCCTTGAAAACTTCCTCCACACCAAACTCGAAACAACTCATTAGAGGGTTAGTGGACAATAAAAATTAACATGTTCAGAGGTGACACAATCATTATTAACACTTCTGGACATTGCATAAAGCTACTGGACATTAATGGATCAAAGAAATTCATCCAACATAGCAAAAGAGGCAATGCGAAATAAAAGGCAGAATCTGTCGGAACGGAACAGATCCGTAAAGATGGATTTTATTGAGGCACCAGACTTGCTCAAATGAAAATTCCCAAATTGAATGAAAGTTGCGTACATATCTGAGGATCACGCACGTAAATTGGCTTAATTTTCTGAGCTACCTATAGGGAGGCAGGTCGAAATTCGTGACAGCAAAGAAATCAGTAATCGCGCAGTAATCCAAATCTAGTATGAACTTTCTTGTCAAAGACTTTACTTGGCACAACAAAACACAAAACTAAGATAAGGAGAGGTTGCTACAGTAGTAAACAACTTCCAAGACTCAAATATAAAACAAAGTACTGTAGTAAAAACATGGGTTGTCTCCCATAAGCGCTTTTCTTTAACGCCTTTCAGCTAGGCGCAGAAAGTGTGAATCAAGTGTTATCGAGAGATGAAGCATCGATATCATAAGTTCCCCCATCTGTAGTGGTACTAAGGGCTTTATCAATTTTAGGCCTATAATAATATTTTTTTTGGTTTAGGCACTTTAGAGACATACATAAACTTTTGCTCCTTACCCACATAAGCTTTCTCCTTATATTTAAGAGAAGAAAAAGTTGAACCCAAGGTTCCCATAGCTTTTTCAAGTTCACTAATCCTTTGGGTTTGATTATCATGGTTAGCACAAGATTCTAAGATGGTGATTCTCTCATTCATTCCACCTAGAGATTTATCAAGTTTATCAGTGCTATCAAGTAACATTTCCAATTTAGTTTCAACACTTGGAAAATTTTTCTCTATGGTTTCCAATTTTTTTATGACATCTTCAAGAGAGGTTTCAATTTTAACTTCATTAACAGGTGGTGTTCCAAATAAACTCTCAATAATGCAACTAGCATCTAAAGCAGGAGCGCCTAGGAAGTTACCTCCTGCGAGACAATCAAGAACATACCTATTCCAGCTAGAGATACCAACATAAAAATTCCTGAGTAGGATAGTGGTGGAGTGTTTCTTAGTGCACCTATTATGAGCATCACTAATTCTATACCAAGCATCTTTTAAACATTCTTCCCCTTGTTGCTTAAACGAACGAACTTCAACTTCAGGATTACTCATATTAGCAGTAGTAAATAAAGCAAACTAGATAAAATAAATGCAAGTAACTAATTTTTTGTGTTTTTGATATAGAGTGCAAGACAGTAAATAAAGTAAAACTAGCAACTAATTTTTTTGTGTTTTGATATAATGCAGAAAACAAAGTAGTAAATAAAATAAAGAAAGACAAAAACAAAGTAAAGAGATTGGGAAGTGGAGACTCCCCTTGCAGCGTGTCTTGATCTCCCCGGCAACGGCGCCAGAAAACAGTCTTGATGTGTGCAATTGACACACGTCCGTTGGGAACCCCAAGAGGAAGGTGTGATGCAGACAGTAGCAAGTTTTCCCTCGGAAAGAAACCAAGGTTTATCGAACCAGGAGGAGCCAAGAAGCACGTTGAAGGTTGATGGTGGCGGAATGTAATGCGGCGCAACACCAGGGATTCCGGCGCCAACGTGGAACTCGCACAACACAACCAAAGTACTTTGCCCCAACGAAATAGTGAGGTTGTCAATCTCACCGGCTTGCTGTAACAAAGGATTAACCGTATTGTGTGGAAGATGATTGTTTGCGAGAAAACGAGTAAAACAAGTATTGAAGTAGATTGTATGCGATGTAAAGAATAGGACCAGGGTCCACGAGTTCACTAGAGGTGTCTCTCCCATAAGATAAAAGCATGTTGGGTGAACAAATTACAGTCGGGCAATTGACAAATAGAGAGGGCATAACAATGCACATACATGACATGATAAATATAGTGAGATTTAATTGGGCATTACGACAAAGTACATAGACCGCTATCCAGCATGCATCTATGCCTAAAAAGTCCACCTTCGAGGTTATCATCCGAACCCCTTCCAAGTATTAAGTTGCAAAACAACGAGACAATTGCATTAAGTATGGTGCGTAATGTAATCAATAACTACATCCTTAGACATAGCATCAATGTTTTATCCCTAGTGGCAACAACACATCCACAACCTTAGAACTTTCCATCACTTGTCCCAGATTTAATGGAGGCATGAACCCACTATCGAGCATAAATACTCCCTCTTGGAGTTAAGAGCAAAAACTTGGCCGAGCCTCTACTAATAACGGAGAGCATGCAAGATCATAAACAACACATAGGTAATAACTTGATAATTAACATAACATAGTATTCTCTATCCATCGGATCCCGACAAACACAACATATAGTATTACGGATAGATGATCTTGATCATGTTAGGCAGCTCACAAGATCCAACAATGAAGCACAATGAGGAGAAGACAACCATCTAGCTACTGCTATGGACCCATAGTCCAGGGGTGAACTACTCACTCATCACTCCGGAGGCGACCATGGCGGTGAAGAGTCCTCCGGGAGATGAATCCCCTCTCCGGCAGGGTGCCGGAGGAGATCTCCGAATCCCCCGAGATGGGATTGACGGCGGCGGCGTCTCGGTAAGGTTTTCCGTATCGTGGCTCTCGGTACCGGGAGTTTCGCGACGGAGGCTATTTGTAGGCGGAAGGGCAGGTAAAGAGGCGGCACGAGGGGCCCGGACGACGGGCCGGCGCGGCCGGGGCCTGGGCCGCGCCGCCCCGGTGTCCGGCCACCTCGTGGCCCCACTTCGACTCTCCTTCGGTCTTCCGGAAGCTTCGTGGCAAAATAGGACCCCGGGCATTGATTTCGTCCAATTCCGAGAATATTTCTTTACTAGGATTTCTGAAACCAAAAATAGCAGAAAACAACAATCGGCTCTTCGGCATCTTGTTAATAGGTTAGTTCCAGAAAATGCACGAATATGACATGAAGTGTGCACAAAACATGTAGATATCATCAATAATGTAGCATGGAACATAAGAAATTATCGATACGTCGGAGACGTATCATTTGTCTTACTGGTTCTCGTTCTAGTACCTGGGTATTTGATATTGGTTCGGTTGCTCATATTTGTAACTCGAAACAGGAACTAAAGAATAAACGAAGACTACTAAAGGATGAAGTGACGATGCGCATTGGAAATGGATCCAAAGTCGATGTGATCGCTGTCGGCACACGTCCTCTACATCTACCTTCGGGATTAGTTTTAAGCCTCAATAATTGTTATTTTGTACCCGCGTTGAGCATGAACATTATATCTGGATCTTGTTTAATGCAAGACGATTATTCATTCAAGTCTAAGAATAATGGTTGTTCTATTTTTATGAATAATATCTTTTATGGTCGAGCACCCGAAAAGAATGGCTTATTTTCGTTAGATCTCGAAAGTAGTGATACACATATACATAACATTGATGCTAAGCGAATTAAATTGAATGATAATTCTACTTATATGTGGCACTCGTCGTCTTGGTCATATTGGAGTGAAACGCATGAAGAAACTCCATACCGATGGATTACTTGAATCACTTGACTTTGAGTCACTTGATAGATGCGAAGCATGTCTAATGGGAAAAATGACTAAGACTCCATTCTCTCGGTATTATGGAGCGAGCTACTGACTTATTGGAAATCATACATACCGATGTGTGCGGACCAATGAGTGTAGCATCGCGCGGTGGTTATCGTTATGTTCTAACCTTCACAGATGATCTGAGTAGATATGGGTATATCTATTTCATGAAACATAAATCCGAAACTTTCGAGAAGTTTAAGGAATTCCAAAGTGAAGTAGAAAATCAACGTAATAAGAAGATTAAATTTCTACGATCTGATCGCGGAGGTGAATATCTGAGTTATGAGTTTGGCATGCATTTAAAGAAATGCGGAATACTTTCACAATTGACACCGCCGGGAACACCTCAACGAAACGGTGTGTCCGAACATCGTAATCGAACTCTCTTAGATATGGTTCGTGCTATGATGTCTCTTACTGATTTACCTTTATCATTTTGGAGTTATGCATTAGAGACAGCCGCATTCACTTTAAATAGAGCACCATCAAAATCCGTTGAAACGACACCGTATGAATTATGGTTTAATAAGAAACCTAAGCTGTCGTTCCTAAAAATTTGGGGTTGCGAAGCCTATGTAAAAAAGTTACAACCGGACAAGCTAGAACCCAAAGAGGAGAAATGCGTCTTCATAGGATACCCTAAGGAAACTATAGGGTATACTTTCTATCACAAATCCGAAGGCAAAATCTTTGTTGCTAAGAACGGAACCTTTCTTGAGAAAGAATTTCTCACTAAAGAAGTGACTGGAAGAAAAGTAGAACTCGATGAGATTGATGAATCTTCACTTGTTGATCAGAGTAGCGTAGTACTGGAAGTTGTTCCTATGCCGCCTACACCGGCAACAGAGGAAGCTAATGATAATGATCATGAAACTTCGAATGAGATAGCTACTGAACCTCGCAGATCGACAAGGGAACGTGCCACTCCTGATTGGTATGATCCTTGTCTAAATGTCATGATTGTGGACAACAATGATGAAGACCCCGCGACGTATGAAGAAGCGATGATGAGCCCAGATTCCAACAAATGGCAAGAAGCCATGAAATCCGAAATGGGATCCATGTATGATAACAAAGTATGGAATTTGGTAGACTTACCTGATAGCAGCAAGGCTGTCGAAAATAAATGGATCTTCAAGAGAAAAACAGATGCTGATGGTAATATTACTGTCTATAAAGCTCGACTTGTCGCAAAGGGTTTCCGACAAATTCAAGGTGTTGACTACGATGAGACTTTCTCACCTGTAGCGAAGCTAAAATCTGTGAGGATTTTGTTAGCAATAGCTGCATTTTTCGATTATGAGATTTGGCAGATGGATGTCAAAACGGCGTTCCTTAATGGAGATATTGAGGAAGAGTTGTATATGGTACAACCCAAAGGTTTTGTCGATCCTAAAAATGCTGACAAAGTATGCAAACTTCAGCGTTCAATTTATGGACTGAAGCAAGCATCGAGAAGTTGGAACCGACGCTTTGATAAGGTGATCAAAGACTTCGGGTTTATACAGTGTCATGGAGAGGCCTGTATTTACAAGAAAGTGAGTGGGAGCTCTGTAGCATTCCTGATATTATATGTAGATGACATATTACTGATTGGGAATGATATAGAACTATTAAGCAGTGTAAAAGGTTATTTGAATAATAGTTTTTCAATGAAAGACCTTGGTGAAGCATCGTATATATTAGGCATCAAGATTTATAGAGATAGATCAAGACGCCTAATAGGGCTATCACAAAGTACATACCTGGACAAGATTCTAAAGAAGTTTAGAATGGACGAAAGTAAGAAAGGATTCTTACCTATGTTACCAGGCAAGGTCTTGAGTAAGACTCAAGGTCCGGCTACGGCATAAGAAAGAGAAAGGATGAGTCAGATCCCCTATGCTTCGGCAGTAGGCTCTATCATGTATGCCATGCTATGTACTAGACCGGATATAGCACATGATGTTAGTTTAACTAGCAGATATCAAAGTGATCCAGGAATGGAACACTCGGACAGCGGTCAAGAATATCCTGAAGTACTTGAAAAGAACTAAGGATATGTTTCTTTGTTATGGAGGTGACCAAGAGCTCGTTGTAACCAGTTACACCGATGCAAGTTGGAACACTGATCCTGATGACTCTAAGTCACAATCTGGGTACGTGTTTATATTGAATGGTGCTGCAGTAAGTTGGGCAAGCTCGAAGCAGTGCACGGTGGCGAAGTCTTCAACGGAATCGGAGTACATAGCGGCTTCAGAGGCTTCATAAGAAGCGGTATGGATGAAGATGTTCATTGTAGAGCTCGGTGTGGTTCCTAGTGCATTGGACCCACTAGTCATCTATTGTGACAACATGGGTGCCATCGCCAATGCACAAGAACCAAGGTCACACAAGAGGCTGAAGCATATCAAGCTGCGTTATCATTCGATTCGCGAGTACATCGAAGATGGAGAAGTAAAGATTTGCAAAGTACACACTGATCTGAATGTAGCAGATCCGTTGACTAAAGCTCTCCCTAGGGCAAAGCATGACCAACTCCAGAATGCCATGGGTGTTAGGAACCTTACAATGTAATCTGGATTATTGACTCTAGTGCAAGTGGGAGACTGTTGGAGATATGCCCAAGAGGCAATAATAAAAGTGGTTATTATATATCTTTATGTTTATGATAAATGTTTATATACCATGCTATAATTGTATTAACCGAAACATTGATACATGTGTGATATGTAAACAACAAAGAGTCCCTAGTAAGCCTCTTAACTAGCTTGTTGATTAATAGATGATTAGTTTCATAATCATGAGCATTGGGTGTTATTAATAACAAGGTTATATCATTATATGAATGATGTAATGGACACACCCAATTAAGCGTAGCATAAGATCACGTCATTAAGTTATTTGCTATAAGTTTTTCAATACATAGTTACCTAGTCCTTTCGACCATGAGATCATGTAAATCACTTATACCGGAAAGGTACTGTGGTGACCCTGCATACCACTGCATGTTGTAGTATGCCAGTCGTTGATATAACATTCACGAAGTACCATTCCGCAAATATTACATCCCTCAGAGTAGTACAACAGAACATAGCAGGTCCATAACTCATTCATTTATTATTACAAGCATAAAACACATATCGTCTCGGAGCTCCTCTTGGGTCCTAAGAGGGATACTCCTCGGTTCGAGGCGAACCCAACTTAACTTACAATATAGAAGTTTCACTAGGTTATACATTTATTCTCTCGAGCAGCTAAGTATTAAGAGTTCTTGCTGCTCGGCTACTACTACTACTCGATGCTTCTAGGCTTGATCTCCTCCTGAAGCCTCCCCGGTTCCGTAGACTATGAGGTAGTCTACGCCTTCAATACCTCCAGAGAGGTCTGGTTCTTCATAGCCGATGATCTCGACTCCTTCAGAGTTGTCGTAGTCCTCCTCCAGACGATTCAGACAATCTAAGCAAGGGATTTAAGAGTGGGATGAGTACGAGCGTACTGACCAAGTTCATTATAGGAAAGAGGTGTTTAATGCACTAACTACGATATTAGACCAGAAAGTCTAATACCAATGCAGGTTTTGATAAACATTTCTTCAAGAGATTGCTTTTATTTTAAAGAGCTATGTCCGCCAGCCTTCACCGGTTTACTAGAACTTCATGGACCTCCTTTCCGGCCGCGTTCGCAGTTCCATATCCCGGAACAGGGAGTGACAGGTCACGGTTCTTTACACTCTGCAGAGGTGTGTTGCTTTACCCATAAGAGATCTTAACCTTGATGCTTGATACGTCTCCGACGTATCGATAATTTCTTATGTTCCATGCCACATTATTGATGATATCTACATGTTTTATGCATACTTTATGTCATATTTATGCGTTTTCCGGAACTAACCTATTGACGAGATGCC
This sequence comes from Lolium rigidum, assembly GCF_022539505.1. Taxonomy (NCBI): domain Eukaryota; kingdom Viridiplantae; phylum Streptophyta; class Magnoliopsida; order Poales; family Poaceae; genus Lolium; species Lolium rigidum. The sequence goes on along the minus strand of NC_061511.1, from coordinate 166,804,361 downwards.
GAAGGGCCAGTTGCTTGTTTTCTGCTGTTTTTGGTTCCAGAAATCCTAGTAAGGAAATATTCTCGGAATCGGACGAAATCAACGCCCAGCATCCTATTTTTCCACGAAGCTTCCAGAACACCCGAGAGCCGCCAGAGGAGGGCCCTGTGGGCCCTAGACGACAGGGTGGCGCGGCCCAGGCCTTGGCCACGCCCCCCTAGTGTGTCGTCGCCTCGTCGACCCTCCGACTCCACCTCTTCGCCTATATAAAGGTCCCTGACCTAAAAACCTCGACACGTTCGACGAAACCAGAGAAAACCTCCCAGAGCCGCCGCCATCGCGAAGCCAAGATCTGGGGGACAGGAGTCTCTGTTCCGGCACGCCGCCGGGACAGGGAAGTGCCTCCGGAAGGCTCCTCCATCGACACCACCGCCATCTCCATCAACGCTGCTGTCTCCCATGAGGAGGGAGTAGTTCTCCATCGAGGCTCGGGGCTGTACCGGTAGCTATGTGGTTAATCTCTCTCCTATGTACTTCAATACAATAATCTCATGAGCTGCCCTACATGATTGAGATTCATATGATGATGCTTGTAATCTAGATGTCATTATGCTAGTCAAGTGGGTTTTACTTATGTGATCTCCGGAGACTCCTTGTCCCACGTGTGTAAAGGTGACAGTGTGTGCACCTGTTATCACCAGATTTTGGCTAAATCAAGAGGTGGGCCGCGATCAAGATGGGCTTGGAAGATTACACGTGGAGGATCTCTAAAGCGGCCTTGCGCGGTGAAGTTGGGCCAGTTGGCCCATGTATCTTTAATTATGGTAGATTGTATCTAGATTAAAAGTTAGAGTTTTACCCGTGCACGGTTTAGTGCACGCCCACATTAGAAAGTCCGCTGGACTATAAATATGTACCTAGGGTTTATGGAATAAACAACAACCAACGTTCAACCACAAACAAATCTCGGCGCATCGCCAACCCCTTCGTCTCGAGGGTTTCTACCGGTAAGCATCATGCTGCCTAGATCGCATCTTGCGATCTAGGCAGCACAAGCCTGCCTACGTTGTTCACGCATTGCTCGTACTGAAGCCTTTTTGATGGCGAGCAACGTAGTTATCTTAGACATGTTAGGGTTTGCATTGTTCTTCATGCTGCATGCTTTCGTAGTGCAACCCTTGCATGTCTAGCCGCCCTTACGCCTGTCTTAGGCGTAGGGGCGGCACCCCGCTTGATCATAGTTTGGTAGATCTGATCCGTTACGATTGCTCCTTGTTCTACAAGGATTAGTTTAATATCTGCAATAGTTAGTGACATAGGCATCCCAAATGGGCCTGCCTAATATAGTACCCGGGGTTTATTGAAGGCCCACTACCCGAAGAATAAGAAGACTCGAGAGCCCAAGATGTATTTAAGGAAAAGATAGAGTTGTAATAGGAAGTGTTATTTGTAATCCGGCGGGATGAGTTAGAAACCGTCCCGGACTATGTAATCCTTGTATAGCACGAATCCCTCGGCTCCACCTATATAAAGGGGGTCGAGGGACGAGAAGATCATCGAATCATTGTCTGCAAACCCTAGTTTTCATATTCGTCGAGTACTTTTCGGCTGAAACCTTCGAGATCTACTTGCCCTCTACTTCTAACTAAACCCTAGCCTATAATCCATAGGCATTGACAAGTTAATCCCTTGTCAATTGGCGCCGTCTGTGGGAATTAGAGGCGTAAGGATCTGATCTCGATGGCACGTTCAAGATCTTCAACATCGTCAACCGGGAGCAACACTATGGATCGAGGTAAACAGATCGCTACTGGTCCTGTTGATTTTGTTCCTCACCCACCCTCCCGTTTGGATGCATATGCGTATCTGGCGGAGCCCTTGGAGATGACGTTCGGAAGGTTCCACTTTCGCGTCAAGAAAGAAGGATCGTATCGTGTCGAAATTCCGATTTCGTCGGGATCGTCGGCGGTCGATTCTGAATTTTCAAGCTATGCATCATCAACTGAGTCAGAAGAAGAAACTTCGGCAACACGCTACGTCAGCACCAGAGCGAGAGAGAAACTCGCCAAAATCTTCAGCAACGCATCGTCTGGGTCATCCGCGGACTCATATATAAGCGATGGCTCAAGCGATGTCGACGATTACAACTTCATCGACAAATCTCTCACGAGTGGGCAAGGTCTTCATCAATCTCAACAATGATGTCACCGAACCCAACATAGATCCGAGTACAAAATATCATCAGATTTATGCTATCGAAGATCAAGAGGAAACATCGGAGGCTTTCGATCAATTGGGAAATCCTTTTGTCGATCCCTCAGATCTAAGGAGAGGTATGGGCACTAAATACGTCGGGCCCACACCACGCGTCAGAGTTCAACTTCCACAGGCAGCCTGGGATAGAGCGGCAAAAGCCATAGATGGTTCAGAACCAATGACGACAACAGCTACAGCTCAAGAACTGCAAGCTTATCAATATATGCTCGCACGAACTGCCCGAGAAATAGAAAAAACGAGACAGCTGAGCTAAACGGGAGAAAGGAGGCGGCTTACGCATCCAGCAGGAGAAGGGCAGATCTAAGTGGACAATCTAGAATTTCGGGTGATAGCCACAGGGAGGCTCGGAACAGAGGAAGATCAAGGCTACAACACATACCCGAAGCAGAAAGAGAGTACTTGGTTCAAAACCTCGACATGTCCTTTATGACGATAGATACAAGAGGAAATATTATCCCTAAGACACCAGAAGCTGGATATATGGCGACACAAGCTTACATCCTCGCATCCAAGCCGCCCCGGGAGATCCAAGGGAAACACTATACAACATGGCATTGGCAGGAGTTGGAGCTATGGGGACAGCGTTCGTAGCAACGCCTCCCGAAGGAGCAGCAAGGCAAAATAGTCCACGACCTGCGGCAGCGACGGCGGCAGCTCCGGAAGGACCAAGTGGAGCAAGAGACATAGGAGCACAAGCGAGGGTCGATAGAGCAAGGCAAAGCAGAAGAGATCATCGGCAGTCCCGGAGCTTAATGACGAGGATATGTGTGGTCTACCGTGCTTCACGAGAAGAGTCCGAAAAACTCGAGTCCCCTCAGGATTCAAGTTACCCGATCACTTCAAAAAGTTCGACGGCTTGCAAGACCCGGAGGACTGGTTAATTGATTACCTCGAGACGGTGAAGCTAACTGGAGGAACTAGAGCAACAGCGATGCAAAGTATTCAGGTGCACTTAAGTGGAGCCGCTCGATCTTGGATCAAAAAACTTCCGCCAGGATCTATCGACAGCTGGGAAAGTTTCGAGGACGTTTTCGTCAAGAACTTTAGATCCACATGCAAGAAGCCTGCATCGTTGGAAGAGTTGAGGGCGTGTCGACAAAAGCCAGATGAGTCAATGAGAAAATACATCCAAAGGTGGAACATCATAAAAAACTCGGCAGAAAATATATCGACGAGAGAGCAATAGATGCGTTTGTCGCAGGAATCAGGCGCGGAGATTTTGTCGAGGACTTGGGAAGGACCAATCCAAAAACGAGTATCCGCGTTGATGGAGATAGCAAATAGATGGGCAGACGGAGAAGACGCTGTCCACAATAAACGACACAGGTCGCCAGAGGAGGACCGTAGTCGAAATTATCAGACGAGGCGACGATTTCCTCGACAATATCAGAATTACGACGCCCCAGGGCAAATTTCGGCAGGATTTCGGTCAAATACAGGAGCAAGCAACGGAGATGATTATCGGAGAAGCAATGAGCAGCGAGGCGATAATAGGGACGACTCCGTAACGAGGCAAAATAGTGGGCCAAGGTTTCCACGACCTTTTATGTCTCCCGAAGAAATGCTTGAACGGACCGTGCCGGATGCATTTTTTCCTCGATAGCAATGGGAAAAGACAGTCGGGACACCTGCAGAAAGATTGTCGAAATTTCCAAGCAATGTTCAGATGTGCGAGAAACGCTCACGCACGAGCAGCACGGAGAAACCCTCGGGAGCCTAGGAGCGAAATTCATCTACCGCCACCTCCCGCGATTACGAGAAGGCAATCAACACCAGCTCAGAATAGCGGCAGCACCGAGCACCACCACCCTATGTTGATCCTAACTCCAACGGAGCGAGTGTCGATGATTCGGAAGGGAAGGCCATCCAATAGAGCTCAAAAAGTAATATCGCGACAGGTGTTCATGGCGGAGAAAATGCCTCCACCAACAGTTGAGTACCTCAATTGGTCGAGGACAAGACATCGGCTTCACCATAGCGGACCACCCGCGAGCGGGTTCCTCGACCGGGGCGGTCGGCACTCATTCTGCCAGCAGTTATCGCAGGATTTGACGTTTCTCGAGTATTCATAGATGGCGGCAGAGCTCAAACCTCATGTACGCAGATACATTGAGGAAGATGAACATATCCTTAGCAAACCCGAAGCCAACAGACACAAGGTTCCACGGCATCACACCAGAAAAACCAAGTTACCCATTGGGGAAGATCAACCTCGACGTTCAGTTTGGAACCCGAGAAAATTATAGAATCGAGAAGCTGGAGTTTGAAGTCGTGGATTTCCCATCACAGTACCACGCTTTGATGGGACGACCAGCATACGCTAGATTTATGGCAGTACCACACTATACATACCTGTTATGGAGATTGCCTGGACCCAAGGGACCAATCACGGTCAAAGGGAGTTTCGCTTTAGGCTGATAAGTGCGACAAGGATTTCCATCGATTGTCGAAACCTTCGGGATGCAAGCGGAATACTTGGCGTCGAAGAGCATGACTGATTACGACGTATAGCCAGACGTCGGAAGGCCAAAAAAGGAATCAACTTTCAACACAGAGAAAAATTCCAAGGAGGTGCAGATTCACCCGACAGATCCAAAAAAGACGACATCCATTGCAAACAACATGGATATCGCATAGGAAAGCGCGCTCGTCGAGTTCCTCCGTGAGAACTGGAAAATCTTCGCATGGTGTCCAGCTGACATGCCGGGAGTACCCAGGGAACTTGCCGAGCACCACCTAAATTTGGATCCAACAGCGAAACCAATCAGACAACCTTTGCGGCGTTTTTCGGAACCAAACCGCAAATCCATGCTATCAGAAATAAATCGACTAGAGGAAGCTGGTTTTATCAGAGAGATATCTACAGAAGCCACATGGGTAGCTAACCCAGTGATGGTGCCGAAGAAAAACACGACAGTCCTTCGCATGTGCGTCGACTTCACGTGTCTAAACAAGCATTGCCCTAAGGATCACTTTCCCCTCCCAAGGATCGATCAAATCATCGACTCCACGGCGAGCATGTGAACGTCTTTCCTTTTTGGATGCATACTCTGGTTATAACCAGATCAGATTAAAAGAAGATGATGAAGCCAAGACAGCGTTTATTACACCGTACGGCGTGTTTTGCTACAAGACAATGCCCTTCGGTCTAAAAAACGCGGGAGCAACATATCGGAGGATGATGCGAAATGTTTAGCAACACGGATCGGGAAAAACGTGCAAGTATACATCGATGATGTCGTCATCACATCAAAAAAGGGGACAACGCTGATCGAGGATCTCAAAGAAACTTTTGACAACCTCGACAAATTCTGCCTTAAGCTGAACCCGACGAAGTGTTCTTTTGGCGTCCCAGCAGGAGAACTTCTGGGGTTTCTAGTTTCAGCAAGAGGGATTGAAGCAAATCCCGACAAAATACAAGCCATAGTAACAATGAGGAAGCCAACAAAGTTGAAAGAAATACAGCAACTAACTGGGCGAGTCGCAGCTTTGAGCAGATTCGTCGCCAGGTTAGGAGAAAAAGCGTTACCATTTTATGCGCCGATCAAACAAGGAGATAAATTCCAATGGAACGAAGAAGCCGATAGAGCTTTCGAGGATTTGAAGCGAAAAATATCGACACCACCAATCCTGGTGGCTCCAAAGGAAAAGGAACCTCTCCTGCTGTATATTGCAGCCACACCCCAAGTGGTTAGCTCGGTGTTAGTTGTCGAAAGAGAAGAAGAAGGGAAAATCCATGGAGTACAGCGACCAGTGTACTTCGTGAGCGAAGTCTTGTCTCCCTCAAAACAAAGGTACCCTCAGTACCAAAAGCTAGCATATGGAGTGTTCACGACAGCACGAAAATTGCGCCACTATTTTTCGGCACACCCGATCATAGTGGTCAATGAAGCTCCTTTGTCAAATATACTCGAACAACCCGAAGCTACGGGTCGTGTCTCCCTTTGGGGAATAGAACTTTCCCTCGGGACATCACGTATGAAAAAAGAAAAGCAATAAAGTCGCAAATACTACCGGACTTCATCGCGAGTGGATGGAGTTACAAAGTACGGGACCCCGCATTTATCGAGAACCTGGACTATGAACTTCGATGGGTCCAAGAGGCTTGAGGGGGCTGGCGCAGGAGTAGTACTCATATCACCCGAAGGCGACAAGTTGAAGTACATCCTTCGGATGACGTTCCCTAACGCATCTAACAATGAAGCGGAATATGAGGCTCTCATACACGGGATGAAGATGGCGAAAGCCTGCGGAGCAACTCGACTAAAAATCTTTGGCGACTCACAGTTGGTAGCTCAGCAAGTTATGAACCAATGTGACGCAGTCAATGATAGCATGATGGCATACAAGGAGGTGTACAACGAGCTCGAGAAATTGTTCGATGGATGCGAAGTAAAACATATTAGCAGATTGAGCAACGACGAAGCCGACGTTCTTGCAAACATCGGGTCGCAGTGCCTTGCAGTCCCACCAGGTGTATTTTGGGAGGAGATAACAGAGAGATCCACTGAGACGACAAAGTCAAAAAGAAGGAGAAGAAACCCTCGGGGGCTATCAAGGAGAAGCAAGAGGAAGAAGAAGAAGAGCAAGACCTGGTCCTAGTAATACGAGATACCATGGATGCAGCCATACATATCATATATCCTCGGGAAAGAAATACCGAGATGATCCAGTTGAGGCAAGGCGAGTAATCCGACGCTCCAAAGCTTTCACGGTGGTTAAAGGAGAATTATATAAGCGAAGTATTTCAGGCGTCTTGCAAAGGTGCGTTACACCCGAAGAAGGAAGAATAATTCTAAAGGACGTACATGAAGGAATATGTGGCCACCACGCAAGTAGTCGAGCTATCGCAGCCAAGGTTTTTCGGGCAGGATTCTACCGGTTGACGGCAATAGAGGACGCTAAGGACATAGTACGAACTTGCGACGCGTGTCAAAGGTTTGCCGCAAAACCTCACTCTCCAGCAGCAGAGCTAGCACCAATACCTTTGTCATGGCCCTTTGCACAATGGGGACTCGACATGGTTGGCAAGTTACACAAATCGTCGCCGGGAGGAAAGGAATACATGCTAGTAGCTGTCGACAAATTCACAAAGTGGATAGAAGCAAAGCCGATAAATTCACCAGACGGAGCATCTGCAGTAAAATTCATAAAAGACCTCGTCTTCAGGTTTGGAGTGCCCCACAGCATCGTCACAGACAACGGCAGCAACTTCACGTCCAATGAATTCAAAGACTATTGCGAAGAGGTGGGTATCAAGCTGAACTTTGCATCAGTTGCACACCCTCAAACCAATGGGCAAGTCGAGAAAGCCAATGGCATCATCTCGCAATGGCATCAAGAAGCGCTTGCTAGGACCACTAGAAAAAGCTCGACATACCCGGCACTGAAGAACTACCAAGTGTGTTGTGGAGCATCCGAACAACTCCAAATACAGACGACACGGAAACTCCGTTCTTTACGGTACATGGAGCAGAAGCAGTACTACCAATCGAGATAGAGCACAACTCTCCACGTGTCGCGGAGTATGACGAAGATACGTCGAGGAAAGCATTAGAAGATGATGTGGATGCACTTGATGAAGCTCGAGACGAAGTATTATCTCGAGTAACCAAATATCAACAGGACTTGAAGAATTACCACAGTCGACGTTTGCGGCCAAGATCTTTTCAGGTGGGCGACCTAGTTCTTCGGCTCACGCAGAAAAGTCATGAAAAACTCGAGTCACCGTGGCTCGGCCCTTACATCGTCACGGAAGTAATCGGAGGAGGAGCATACGGGATAAAGGACAAGAAGACAGGGGTGGAGGAGCCAAACCCCTGGAACGTGGCGCAACTCAGGCGGTTCTACGCCTAGAGTCGAAATATAGTCCTTGTAAAACTTCAATGTAATGAAACGCCCGCGAGTTTTCAGACGCACTCTTTTCCTTTTTCGGGGCACCGAGTGGGGCCGGAGAAGGTTTTTAATGAGGCGGAGCTCGCGGTGCTGCAATATAATAAAGATAGTGGCTATATCACCTTCTTCTTTGTCAACGCGACCAAAGTCATCGTTCCGACGAATTTCAATATAGTTCATCGATAAAAGAAGAAAAAATCTTGCCTTGGTATTCAAATACCTCGTGAGTCAATAAAAATACAAAATAGTACTCAATAAAAGCTCGGGGCTCACACTTGCCTTCAATATATAAATGCCTTGGTCCACAACCTCGCAAATATACAAATATAGAAAAAGTCACCGAAATACTCGGGGGCTAGGCAAACATAGAAATATAATGGTTGCTTTACAATATGGTCATGGACTACAAAGAAGAAATTTCTACAAGAAGCAAATAACTAGTCTTGATTCAGTATGTCGTCAAGAGTAACTCTGTTCTCCTCAGGAGCAGCACCAAGAAAGTCGGCATAATGGCCATCGGCAAAAAGTCGGCATCCATCCGAAGAAGGTCCTCAATCATTTCTTCGGCTATAGGTGTAACCTTCGTGTTAATCCTATCAACACCAACTCTCCGGCGTTTTACCTTTTGATGAACCCTATCGACAACCTGGGCAAGGTCAAGCTTTGAGTGACAGATCTGGAGCATGATAAGAGCAAATCTGGCACCAGCTACCAGTTGTGCTTTGACAAAATCGTGGATACTGCGAGCATCCTTGAATCTCTCCATCAATTCAGGAAGAGTTTTTGGTGGGACATTCCGAGGAAACATGGAGTTGTAAACCATAGATAAGGTTTTGGTACAGAAGTGAAGGAAATCACGGGTTTGAGAAGTACGATCCTGAAATCTGATAATTTGGCGGGTCCTCTCCGGAGTGGCCCAAAACAAAGAACCATGGTCCAAGGAAAGATTGACAAGGAGGTTTGTCCTAGTGTTTACCCTCTCTTCCTCGGCAGCGACATCAATAAAGGCACCTATCAACACAACAAAGGGACAACCTTTAGGAGACAATAGCATGAAGATGAAAGATATCACAAGACGAGACAAACATACCCGACATATCCGCACCGGCTTCATTCATTAACTCGAGCATGAAATTTTCTCGAGTGACCGCTTTTTCAGCTTCGAAACGAGCAATCTCCTTAGCAGCCATAGCCTCATGGACCTGCTGAAGGGCAACTTTTTCGGCTTCAGATGATTTACGAGACCGCTCCATCATCACAAGTGTTTGCTTTTTCGCATACTGAAGTTGTTGTCGAAGATCATTCAATTCTTGCGACAGGGTATCATCGACAGGGCGATGTCGATGTCAGTTCTCTCCGCGCGGGAAGAAGGCGAAGCATTGGAAGGAGTAGGAATTGGAGTATAGTTATCAAATATCAACCGAAATTTAAAACGAACAACATTAAAAAACAGGCAAAGATAGAGTTCTTCATTAATCTCTCGAGAATAATTACAAGGGCCCTACAGAGGGGCTAGGGAAATACGTGTCGCCAAAAGACTACTTTGGCGACAAGAGCAAAAGAAGCAAAAGAAAAACAGAGGCATGCAACTAGACCTCCGGCCTTGACGAACTAGGAGTCGACGTTGGCTGGATCCCGAGATACGCCAAGATTTTCTTCGTATTGGGCTTGGCCGCCTTCATCAGTGACTTCCACCTCGACTGTTCTATCAGATCGGTGTCGCCAACCTTTGTCCAGTCGAGAGTCTGCTGACTGTCAGCAACCAGAGCAACGATATTTTCAACCGCTACCTTCATGTTCTCATGGCGCAGCTTCAGCCCAAGATCTTCCGATGTATTGAACATCTTGGCGAGGTCAAGGAAAGTCGAAGGTTCCTCTTTCTTCGGGAAGAAGTAGGGGAACAACGCCGACAAAGCCCCACTGGCATTGGCCACACCTTCACGAATTTCGCGTCCATGGGACTCTAGAAGAGAAAGTGCGTCAAGGAGAGGGTCATTGACAGATTTCTCCGGATCAAAATCTTGGTTGGTTTGAGCTGCCATATAAAACGAGAATGTTAGTCGAAAACCAAGAAACAAGAAGTACAAACAAAACAGAAGGGACAAGCGATATTACTCAGCGTGCGTCGACTTTGCGAATTCAAGCGCTTGATGATCCCTTGTTCTCGTGCAACTCCGTGCAGATTTTTGCTCGTGCAAGGCGGACTCAGCATCTTTGAGCCTTTGCTGCAATTCTTCGACACTAGCAGCCTTTGCCTTGGCATCATCAGCTTCAGCTCGGGCTTCGCTAGCGGCAAGTTCAGCCTTCTTGCGAGCCGTTTCACTTTTCTCGAGATTCCGAGAAAGTGTCTCGGCACGTTTGTTAGCCTCTCGCAAGTTTTTCCGTTGAGAAAGGAAAAGAAAGAGAAGAAAGATTCAAAATAGCGACAAGCGAAGGAGTAAAAATTCAAGGAAAAAACAGCAAGTACAACGAGTCGTTACCTTCGGCTCTGTCGGCATACTCGCGGTACCCAATAAATTGGGACCCGATGCGGATGAGATCCTTGATCATAGGCTGTCAAAGAAAAAAGTAAGAGGGGGAAAAACTTCGGCATTACAAGAGTAAGGGTCCGCAAAAGCAAAATAGAGGAAATATAGATCTCGATAAACTTACATCATCTAAGAGCTGCGACGAAGAGCTGCCCAATTGAGGAGGAGGCTCAACGACCATTTCAACCCTTGCCCTTTTTGGCGAAGGGACAAGGGAGCTTGACGGTGGAGTAGTAGTGACGACGTTTTGTTGGGGAGACGATGTTTCATCTCCTTCAACTAACGTGTCTGAAACAAGCACAGTACGTGACGTGCTGGTCCGAGGAGCTATGTCAGTAGCTGGTACTTCCTCCTCATCACTAGTAAACAAAAATCGACAGTATAAAAAGCAAGACAGAGTTAAACTTTTCGAGTACATCAAAAAAGGAGGAGAGATAAAATTGACTTACGAGCTGATGAGGGACTCAAAATAAGGATCATAAGCTGCCTTCGGATCCGAAGGAACAACTTCCTCAGCCTTAGAAATGCCAGAATCCTCGACTTCAGTCCTTTTCCTTTTGTTCTTCGGAGAAACAGCAGGAGGAAGGGATTCAGTCGACTCACTGGCCTCAGACTCAGCCTCTCTCTCATGAGAAGCCGCAGATTTGTGAGAACCCGCAACTTCACTTTCGGGAACGAAGAAGCTTGAGTATCGTCGGCAACGATGGTCATTTCTTCGACCTCTCCACCCTCAGGAAGAGGAGGAAGGGAAGTTATACTAGGATGATCCTGAAAAAATATAAACCAAAGAAAAAGTAAAGACATGACAGTACAATGAGATGCAAGAAAAAAGGTGCAACAAGATAAAAACGCGGAAAGACAAAATACCTTGGGGAGTGGATTGGTGGAGCTGTATGGTTCCACACGACAAGAAGAAGGAACTGGATCTTTGCCCAGGCGAGAAAGCCTTCGAACCAACTTCTCCAAGTCCTTGGTGGAAAGGTCACCGGAGATTCGGTTGGCGTCATTTTCACCAGAGTACGTCCACAGGGGATTTTTGCGAGCCTGAAGAGGCTGCACTCTAATCCTAAGGAAGTAAGCAGTGATTTGAACACCAGATAGCTCCTCGCCTCGAGTATTTTGAAGGCTGGCGAATGCGAGACATGAGCGCCTCTGTCGCCTTTTTCTCTTCCTCGAAGCTTCGGCATCCCAGGAGCAACGGCGCTGAATTTTGGCACTCCCGTCGAAGGGAATTATGTTGTGCTCAACGGAGTTGGCGCTTTCTTCGTGAATGTAAAGCCACTTCTTGCGCCATCCTTGGACAGAATCGGGAAACTTGACGTCGAAATAATCGACATCGATACGAATACGAGATAACAACGCCACCTATGTTATAAGTGACGTTGTGGGAGCCATTGCGGCGGAGGCGGAAGATGCGTTTCCAAAGAGCCCAATTAGGAGCAACTCCAAGAAAGCATTCGCAAAGGGTGATAAAAATAGAAATGTGAAGGATGGAATTGGGGGTCCGATGATGCAGTTGAATCCCATAGACAAAGAGAAGACCGCGGAGGAAATCATGGATTGGGGTAGAGAGGCCGCGGATAAGATGATCAACGAAACTAACCCGATACTCCATTGGAGGCTTGGGATAGCTTTCTTCACTGGGAAAGCGGATGGCGCCTTCCTTCTTCATCGAGGCCAAGCCTTTTCATCAGAGTTGGAGTCTTGGTTGGAGATCTTGGATCTCTCCCACTCAAAATCTTCGGCGGCCATCGCGGACTGCGGAGTCTCTGTGGCGGGTCAAACGCGCACGCGGCGGCATCCACGGAAGCGGGTTGAGCAATGTATGCGAGAGCGGGAAATCGGCGAAGATTGGGCGCGAGAGGAAGATTTGCGAAGAGGAACAGGTGAGCGGCGCAAACGAGGGGATGAACGGAGGTTGAAGACAGGTTTATATAAGAATTGGGTGAAGCAGTGTACCGTTGGATGAGGAAATCGTGTGGTGAGAATTGATCTTCTGGTTACAAGGGCAAAAAAGTATTTTTATTGGGACAAGCGTTACCGCACGAGCACCAGAAAAAGCGGAGGACGTGTGTCCCCCACTTGCACGACGTGTCAACATGGTGGGAACGACGGACCCACAAAGCAGGAAAATATCGACCAGTGATAGAGTTGAAGAAAATTTGACAAGGGAAAGTATGTCGACAAGTTAAAGGAGAATGGCGACAGGATAAGTTATTTGAATGCATCGGGAGCTTTTGGTTAGAAACAAGTTTTTGCCCAAATGCTCGGGGGCTACTTTGAAAAAAGAAAAATTTCGACAATGGCAAAAATAGAAAATGTTGAGTCTACAGTCAAGCACAAGTTCTTGGCTGTAGCCTCGAGGCTACTCCCATCAGGAGCGCTGTTCGCGCATCCGATAAAAAAAGGAAAAACAAAAAAGAAAGAGAGAAGAAGGAGGAAAGAATATCAAGAGATAATGGCAATATAGTGACAAGGTGGACTAAAATGTTGAGCCTACAACCAAGCACAAGTTCTTGGCTGTAGCCTCGGGGGCTACTCCCATCGGGAACGCTGTTCGCGTGCCCGATGAAATTGACAAAGGAAAAATAGAACAAGCAAGAGAATATATTTCGAGTTATCATTAACTCTCCATATACTCCCATCGGGAAAGCAATATAAGTCATATTTGACTCAATAAAATGTGCCATTCCAGCAGTCGGAAAAGCACTCGACAATATATTCTCGAACGCCGAAGTTGCGATCAATTTCGAATGCCGCAAAATTGCGAAGGTAAGACCCCGGACCTATTCTGCTGGGCGTGGCATCGCCGAAGACTCGCGCTCTGCTACTTTTATCCGTATCAACGAGATACGAAGAAAAATCCTGACGGACGCGTTAGGTACTCGATAAATTTAACTGGGACTCGACAGAATGGTAAGACCTTAAGCGGCGCCTGTCGAAGTTTACACCAGTATCCCGAAATCATGTCCGGGGACGTGATTTTGAAGTAGGTTTTTGCGGATTGCCACTAGAGCAGTTAACTAGTACCTGATCCGTCAGATGAACTAGCCCCAACTACCAATATCCCTGTACAATATAGAATTTTGTGAGAAAAAGTATGAAAGTTAGAGCTTTCGAGTAAAAATAAACAGTAGAGATTTTCCCTGACTCTATGATTCAAGCAAAATCTCGGGGGCTACTCGACATAGGCATCCCAAATGGGCCCGCCTAATATAGTACCCGGGGTTTATTGAAGGCCCACTACCCGAAGAATAAGAAGACTCGAGAGCCCAAGATGTATTTAAGGAAAAGATAGAGTTGTAATAGGAAGTGTTATTTGTAATCCGGCGGGATGAGTTAGAAACCGTCCCGGACTATGTAATCCTTGTATAGCACGAATCCCTCGGCTCCACCTATATAAAGGGGGGTCGAGGGACGAGAAGATCATCGAATCATTGTCTCGCAAACCCTAGTTTTCATATTCGTCGAGTACTTTTCGGCTGAAACCTTCGAGATCTACTTGCCCTCTACTTCTAACTAAACCCTAGCCTATAATCCATAGGCATTGACAAGTTAATCCCTTGTCGGTTAGGCCTTACAAAGGGGGAGGATCCAGCGGCACGTAGGGTGTCGTTCGTTGGCCCTAAGCAGGATGTTCCGAGGATCAACCTCGTGTTGGTTTTTAGGCCTTGTTTAGGATCGGCTTACGATCACCGTGCGTGGCCGCGAGGCCCAACCTGGAGTAGGACGATCCGATTATGCGGTGAAAACCCCACATCGTCGTAGATCTCATTAGCTTTACCTTGATCAAGCAGGACCACCATATATTCGGACACCTCGTCTGAATCATGGGTGAATCGGCTCTTTGAGCCGATTCACAGGATAACCTGAGAGCCGATCGAGGCTCGTATTTAACGTTTACGTGTGTGCCCTGCAGGAAACTAAGCGAGGCATCATCCACACCTTCCTGACCAGGTATAGGTCAGGTGGCACGCCCTTGTGATAAACATCGGTGCGTGCGACCAGGAGGCTTTGCGGGCCGTCGCTCAGAGGGACTAGGGCCAGCCGCAGCCCTAGTTGTTCCCGGCTCTACGGTGTTGCCCGTCTCTACCCGTCGGTGGGTTTCTGACGTCAACACATTCTGGCACGCCCGGTGGGACAACCTTCGGCATCCACGACATCGCCATCCACATCCGAGATGGCGGAAGATACTCCGGTCAAGTACGAGGATCTGCCTGATGAGCTCAAGAAGAAGCATGACGAAATCAAGGCGGTCCTCGAAGCCGAACTCATCGGCTCCTTCCACCGAACCCGCTCCCATGGCGTCAGGTGGAAGGGCTCCACACCTGAAGGCGCATCCGATGGAGTGGACCTGTCCGCCCCGTCAGAAGGACGCACCAGGTCGCTGAAGTACGAGGATTTGCCCGAGGACCTCAAAAGGAAACATGACGAGATCAAGGCAACCCTCGAAGCCGAATTCATCGGCTCCTCTAAGAAGACCCGGCCACACGATATCAAGCTCGCTAGAGATTCAAGTCCGTCGCCTGGCGTCAACATGGTGGATCTCAGCCACTCCATAGGCCAGCCAAAGTCCTCCTTTGGTGTCAACATGGCAGGGCTTGCAAGCCGCCATGGCAAAGATGAAGCAGAAAGCAGCCACTCCCGTGGCAAAGATGAAGAGGAGGCCGATCCACGCGACCGGCCCCAAGATGATGACAGGCGGTACCGGGCAGGGGAGGGAACGAGAAGCGTGCGGTATCAACGTCCACTCTCCGAGCGCCTCCTCGACAAATATGAGCAGCAGCACGACCGACGTCGGCGCCACGACGAAGATGATGAGAGAAATAGTCGGTCTGGTGCAGAGGTTAGGAGGTACCGTCAACATGATAGAAGCGACGACGGATACAATCGTCGCGCTGGAGGAAGGTCAAGGGGGCAGGATGACATGGATAGGCACTGGAGCTGTCCGTTCTTCAAACATTGCTGGGACTCAGGAATGAGCCGATTGCCAACAATCGAGAACTGCCCAGAATGCAAACAGAGGAAGAAGGATGCCGCTAACGTGTCCGTATTCGAGCGTCTAGGGCCTCTCCCACCCCGGAGCAAGCATGCTGAGCCCGCTCAAGTGGAAGATCTCGAGGAACTAGAGGATGATGATGAAGGAAATAAATATCATCGGCCCAGGTGGTGCCCTGATGGGCTCAGCCGTTCCCAAAAGCGAAGGGTTCAGCGTCTGCGTGGGTTGGAAGAAGCTGAAAGATTGTACCTGCGCACGCTAAGGAAGGCACGGCCTGATCTGGCCGCCAAAATCCGGCGAACCCTGGACGAAGAAGGTCGGCCACAAAGAAAAGAGTGGCGCCCCAAGCAGAAGAAAGCCGATGATGATACATCGGCTGGCACAAACATGGTCTTCATTCTTCCATCGGAGTTTAGCGCTCCAAGATTATATGAAGCACCTGTGGCGCAATTAGACTGCGGCCCACGGCCGGTCATCTTTGAGAAGCCAAAGGAAAGGAGTTACAGGCATCTGAAGGCCCTGTACGTGCGAGGTTACATCAATGGGCAGCCTGTCAACAAGATGTTGGTGGACACCGGAGCGGCGATCAACATTATGCCATACTCCATGCTACGTCGGTTGGGACGCTCCAGCTCGGATCTGATCAAGACCAACGTAACACTGAGCGATTTCAACGGCCAAGCATCTGACGCACAAGGTGTTCTGAATGTGGATCTGACAGTAGGAAGAAAAACTGTCCCTACGACGTTCTTTATCGTCGACAGCAAGAGTACCTACGCTGTCCTACTGGGTAGAGATTGGATCCACGCCAACTGTTGCATCCCATCCACGATGCACCAATGCCTGATACAGTGGGATGGAGATGAAGTGGAAGTCGTCCGTGCAGATGATTCAGTCGAGGTTTCAACGGCCGGCATGGACATCTGGGAGACATCAGGCCAAGAGCCGCTCTCAGGTATCAATTTGGACGACTGTGAACGCATCGACGTGACAAAGAACGGGGTTAGGCTGGTTTTATCCACCGGCCTGACCGTGTAACAAAAGCAAATGTCGATGGATAAACATGGCGAGACCGATCCTTGTGATCAGCCCCAAAAATATTTGTGAAGGGACATCACAAAACCTTCACCGAGAAAGCAATGGGAGGCCGATTCTAGCGATCGGCCAAAATTATCCTCAACATCCAGTTTGCCCGGGTTCAACACATGATCCAACGGAGCCGATACCATCAATTCTCTTGACAGAATCGGCTCGGGGGGCACATAGGAGGATAAAACACGAGGATATGCAGTAGAGGCGTCTCATCCTTTGACGATGGGTATTTGAGTATGGGGGCCGATACACAAATCGGCCGAAAATTGAAAACTTTCGAGCGTAGCCGATATGCGGCCATCGACTCAAGGGAGCTGTTGGTGGCTCGAATCCTCTCTTCAAGGACCCCTAACTCCCATTGGCAAGTCTTCGAGTTCAGCGGTGCTGGCATGGATTGTCTGCGAGACAGAAGATCACGGCCCTGGCCAACAACAAGAGCAACGTGAACATGCAGATCAGAGCAGCCCATGGTCGCCATGTCTTGATAAAGGTAACGGCTTCATCAACATTCTCGCCAGAGGCAGCGTCAGACCGCCAGAAATGAGGGGTCGACCTGAGTAGCAAGACACGAGGGGGTTGTGATTTTCTCCTAAGCCCGTTTAAGTGCATCAGCTCTATGGGTGGTAACTCTACTGCTACATTGATAGAACTGCAGAGGCTCGGGGGGCAGGCCGCCCTGAGATATCGATGATCTGGAAAGCCGATTTGTTAGAATCGGCTGATGCAGCACCACGATTGGGAAGCCGATGATGGCCTACTAGGCTGGTCCACCTTTATCCTCGCCTTGACTGAGGCTCGGGGGGCAGCTCGCCCTCAAGGTTTTGTTCTGCGGAGCCGACTTTCGTCGAAATCGGCTCACTATTCATCAAAGCTCATTTGAAAGATGATGAATTATTGCAGAAGGGAACTGCCGGAGTGGAGGAGAGGAATGTGGGAGGGGAGCTACGATCGTTGGTAGGTCCTGGACCAGTGTTGTGGCTGCGAAGAGATGAAATAGTGGGGGGCAAACAGCATCCATTCTGCAAGAGTGTTAGCTTCAGCAGTCGAGTTGATCCAGCGACAGTCCTAGGGATCTCCTGGAGGCAAAGAAAATCTGGGGTTTGTATGATTGTGGCTTGGCCCTGTTCAACTGGGAGTTTGGAAGCACGGATGGATTTGCCTCGAAGGTTGCCACGAGAAACCGATGTGCTGCCATCGGCTCATTGAGCGTGGACCAAATTGATAATCGGCAGAGTCAGTGTAAGGGGGAATCGGCTAAATCGGCGTGAAGGAAATCGGCAAAATCAAAAAGGGGAAATTCTCCATTGATAAACACGATTTCTTACATGAAGAGCTGATTGCTCTCAAAAGGAGGCACTAAGGGGATACATTGCCCCACCTACTTCTATTGGCCCTATGCTACGACCCTATCTACGGGCCGTTGCTGCCCTCATCGTCGCCGTCGCCGCTGTCGGCGCTGCTCCCGGCCGGCTCGTCGTCGCTACTCCAGTGGCCGCCGGCAGGACCTTCGTTGTCCTCGTCTTCCTCCTCGTCGTCGTCGTCGCTGTCGAAATCGCTCGGATTCCCCGGCCGGGGGCAATGGCGCTTGGCCGGCGGCTCGTCGGGGAAGCTGTCGTCGTCGTCCTCCTCTTCATCCTCCTCCATCTCCTCGGAGGTGGTGAAGTCGTCCCAGGAGAAGCGATCGTCATCGCTCTCCTCTTCCGCTTCCTCGTCGGCAAGGAAGCGGAGGTCGCTCTCCCAGTCCGTCGAGGATTTGTCGTCTTCCGACCATAGGGAGAAGTCGTGGCTGGACTCCTCCCCGGCCTCAATGGCGCGGCGAATTTCGGCCGCGTGGGCCTTCGCCGGGTTCGGCTCCGGCGTCGGCGCGCGAGACGAAGAAGACGAAGAGGAAGAAGAAGACATGGTGGTACAGGAGGGTTTTTGGGGAGTGCTAATGCGAAGGGGATGGAGCGGAGAACTGCTCGATGCGGTTAAATAAAAGGGGACGAGAATTTAATTTTCGAGCAGTTTTCGAGGACATGGTGCCAAAACTGTCAAATCGTGCAGAGAAGTTGGGAAGGCAAGTCGTCATGATGGAACATGCTGCGACAGTTCTGCCCTGCCATGACACGACCCCTCGGAGGAAAAAACAGAGTGGTTTTGAAATTATCATTACCAAAACCAGGGGGGCATGTGTTATCACCAGATTTTGGCTAAATCAAGAGGTGGGCCGCGATCAAGATGGGCTTGGAAGATTACACGTGGAGGATCTCTAAAGCGGCCTTGCGCGGTGAAGTTGGGCCAGATGGCCCATGTATCTTTAATTATGGTAGATTGTATCTAGATTAAAAGTTAGAGTTTTACCCGTGCACGGTTTAGTGCACGCCCACATTAGAAAGTCCGCTGGACTATAAATATGTACCTAGGGTTTATGGAATAAACAACAACCAACGTTCAACCACAAACAAATCTCGGCGCATCGCCAACCCCTTCGTCTCGAGGGTTTCTACCGGTAAGCATCATGCTGCCTAGATCGCATCTTGCGATCTAGGCAGCACAAGCCTGCCTACGTTGTTCACGCGTTGCTCGTATCGAAGCCTTTTTGATGGCGAGCAACGTAGTTATCTTAGACATGTTAGGGTTAGCATTGTTCTTCATGCTGCATGCTTTCGTAGTGCAACCCTTGCATGTCTAGCCGCCCTTACGCCTGTCTTAGGCGTAGGGGCGGCACCCGCTTGATCATAGTTTGGTAGATCTGATCCGTTACGATTGCTCCTTGTTCTACAAGGATTAGTTTAATATCTGCAATAGTTAGGCCTTACAAAGGGGGAGGATCCGGCGGCACGTAGGGTGTCGTTCGTTGGCCCTAAGCAGGATGTTCCGAGGATCAACCTCGTGTTGGTTTTTAGGCCTTGTTTAGGATCGGCTTACGATCACCGTGCGTGGCCGCGAGGCCCAACTCTGGAGTAGGACGATCCGATTATGCGGTGAAAACCCCACATCGTCGTAGATCTCATTAGCTTTACCTTGATCAAGCAGGACCACCATATATTCGGACACCTCGTCTCGAATCATGGGTGAATCGGCTCTTTGAGCCGATTCACGAGATAACCTCGAGAGCCGATCGAGGCTCGTATTTAACGTTTACGTGTGTGCCTCGCAGGAAACTAAGCGAGGCATCATCCACACCTTCCCGACCGGTATAGGTCGGGTGGCACGCCCTTGTGATAAACATCGGTGCGTGCGACCGGGAGGCTTTGCGGGCCGTCGCTCGAGAGGACTAGGGCCAGCCGCAGCCCTAGTTGTTCCCGGCTCTACGGTGTTGCCCGTCTCTACCCGTCGGTGGGTTTCGACGTCAACAGCGACCGTGTGGGTCTCTTAGGCTATATTTCACAGAATACTTATTCACTCGTTATGAATGGCATAGTGAAGTGCTTATTTATATCTCTTTATGATTGCAATGTGTTTTGTATCACAATATATCTGCGTGCTACTCTAGTGATGTTATTAAAGTAGTTTATTCCTCCTCGCACGGTGTAATGGTGACGAGTGTGTGCATCGTGTAGTACTTGGCGTAGGCTATGATTGTGATCTCTTGTAGATTATGAAGTTAACTATTGCTATGATAGTATTGATGTGATCTATTCCTCCTTTCGTAGTGTGAAGGTGACAGTGTGCATGCTATGTTAGTACTTGGTTTGGTTATGTTGATCTGTTATGCACTCTAAGGTTATTTAAATATGAACATTGAATATTGTGGAGCTTGTTAACTCCGGCATTGAGGGTTCGTGTAATCCTACACGGTTAGTGGTGTTCATCATCCAACAAGAGGGTGTAGAGTCTAGCATCTATCTATTTATTCTGTTATGTGATCAATGTTGAGAGTGTCCACTAGTGAAAGTATGATCCCTAGGCCTTGTTCCTAAATATCGCTATCGCTGTTCGTTTCATCGTTTCTATCGCATCTATACTTCCTGCAATATTACTACCATCAACCACACACCAGTCCCGGACAGCAAAGCACTTTTCCGGTGCCGTTGCTACTCGCTCGCATTTATTCATACCACCTGTATTTCACTATCTCTTCGCCGAACTAGTGCACCTATTAGGTGTGTTGGGGACACAAGAGACTTCTTGCTTTGTGGTTGCAGTGGTTGCATGAGAGGGATATCTTTGACCTCTTCCTCCCCGAGTTCGATAAACCTTGGGTGATCCACTTAAGGGAAACTTGCTCGCTGTTCTACAAACCTCTCGCTCTTGGAGGCCCAACACTGTCTACAAGAATAGAAGCACCCGTAGACATCAAGCACTTTTCTGGCGCCGTTGCCGGGGAGGAAAGGTAAAAGGCACTCATACTCCGGTCCCAGGTAAAGTACTTTTCGGTTGCCATTGTGTGTGTGCTCGAAGCTATTTCCTTTAGATCCTGCAATTGCATCTTTTTGTTTCTTGTTTACACTAGTTAGGCATAATGGAGAACAATGAGCTTCTTATTCTATTTCCTGATTTAAGACATGGATGGTTTGATGCGAAAATTAAAAAACCTATGGAACATATTAGTATGAACGCTTTGAACACCATTGTTGCTAATGATATGGAAAATTCTAAGCTTGGGGAAGCTGGTTTTGATGAGCATGATCTTTTTAGTCCACCAAGCATTGAGGAGGAAATTTACTTTGATGATACTTTGCCTCCTATTTATGATGATTATAATGATAGTAGTCTTTTAATACCGCCTGTTATGGAGGATAAATTTGATTATGATTACAATATGCTTCCTATATTTGATGATGAAAATAATAATGATAGCTACTTTGTTGAATTTGCTCCCACTACAACTAATAAAATTGATTATGCTTATGTTGGGAGTAGTAATAATTTTATGCATGAGACTCATGATAAGAATGCTTTATGTGATAGTTATATTGTTGAGTTTGCTCATGATGCTACTGAAACTTATTATGAGAGAGGAAAATATGGTTGTACAAATTTTCATGTTACTAAAACACCTCTCTATATGCTGAAATTTTTGAAGTTACACTTGTTTTATCTTTCTATGCTTGTTGCATCATGCTTCATGAATTTGTTTATTTACAAGATTCCTTTTCATCGGAAGCATGTTAGGCTTAAATGTGTTTTGAATTTGCCTCTTGATGCTCTCTTTTGCTTCAAATACTATCTCTTGCGAGTGCATCATTAAAACTTCTGAGCCCATCTTAATGGCTATAAAGAAAGAACTTCTTGGGAGATAACCCATGTGTTTATTTTGCTACAGTAAATTTGTTTTATATTTGAGTCTTGGAGGTTGTTACTACTGTAGCAACCTCTCCTTATCTTTATTTTATTGCATTGTTGTGCCAAGTAAAGTCTTTGATAGAAAGGTTGATACTAGATTTGGATTACTGCGCAGAAACAGATTTACGTCCGTCACGAATCTGGGCCTAATTCTCCGTAGGTAACTCAGAAAATTATTCCAATTTACGTGAGTGATCCTCGGTTATGTACGCAACTTTCATTCAATTTAAGCATTTTCATTTGAGCAAGTCCGGTGCCTCAATAAAATTCGTCTTTACGTGATCGTTCTGTTTTGACAGATTCTGCCTTTTATTTCGCATTGCTTCTTTTGCTACGTTGGATGGATTTCTTTGTTCCATTACCTTCCAGTAGCTTTGGGCAATGTCCAGAAGTGTTAAGAATGATTGTGTCACCTCTGAATATGTGAATTTTTGATTATGCACTAACCCTCTAATGAGTTTGTTTTGAGTTTGGTGTGGAGGAAGTTTTCAAGGGTCAAGAGAGGAGGATGATATACTATGATCAAGAAGAGTGAAAAGTCTAAGCTTTGGGATGCCCCGTGGTTCATCCCTGCATATTTCAAGAAGACTCAAGCGTCTAAGCTTGGGGATGCCCAAGGCATCCCCTTCTTCATCGACAACTTATCTGGTTTCTTCTCTTGAAACTATATTTTTATTCGGTCACATCTTATGTACTTTACTTGGAGCGTCTGTGTGCTTTTATTTTTGTTTTGTTATTTTCATTCTCTGAATAAATACATGCTTGTGTGGGAGAGAGACACGCTCCGCTGGTTCATATGAACACATGTGTTCTTACCTCATAATATTCATGGCGAAGGTTGAAACTGCTTCGTTAATTGTTATATGGTTGGAAACGGGAAATGCTACATGTAGTAATTGGTACGATGTCTTGAATAACTTGATACTTGGCAATTGTTGTGCTCATGATTAAGCTCTTGCATCATATACTTTGCACCTATTAATGAAGAAATACATAGAGCTTGCTAAAATTTGGTTTGCATAATTGGTCTCTCTAAGGTCTAGATAATTTCTAGTAAAGAGTTTGAACAACAAGGAAGACGGTGTAGAGTCTTATAATGTTTACAATATGTCTTTTATGTGAGTTTTGCTGCACTGGTTCATCCTTGTGTTTGTTTCAAATAACCTTGCTAGCCTAAGCCTTGTATCGAGAGGGAATACTTCTCGTGCATCCAAAATCCTTGAGCCAACTACTATGCCATTTGTGTCCACCATACCTACCTACTACATGGTATTTCTCCGTCATTCCAAAGTAAATTGCTTGAGTGCTACCTTTAAATAATTCAAAATTTATCACCTCTGATTTGTGTCAATGTTTTATAGCTCATGAGGAAGTATGTGGTGTTTTATCTTTCGATCTTGTCATTTACTTCGACGAGACTTTCACAATGGACTAGTGGCTTCATCCGCTTATCCAATAATTTTGCAAAAAGAGCTGGCAATGGGGTTCCCAGCCCCGATTAATTAACTTGCATTAATAATTCTCTTCACATGTTTTGCTCGATTCATCGGTAAGCAACTTAATTTTGCAAATAGACACTCCTTCATGGTATGTGATTGTTGGAAGGCACCCGATGATTCGGTTAGCCATGGCTTGTGTAAGCAAAAGGTTGGGAGGAGTGTCATCCATAAATAATGAAACTAAAGTACATGTGTAAACAAAAGAGAAGAGGGATGATCTACCTCGCTGGTAGAGATAACGTCCTTCATGGGAGCCGCTCTTGAAAGTCCGGTTGATAAGGTAGTTAGAGTGCCCACTACCATTCGTTGACAACAACAAACACCTCTCAAAACTTTACTTTTATGCTCTCTTTATGTTTTCAAAAACCAAAGCTCTAGCACAAATATAGCAATCAATGCTCCCTCTGCGAAGGGCCTTTCTTTTACTTTTATGTTGAGTCAGTTCACCTATCTCTCTCCACCTCAAGAAGCAAACACTTGTGTGAAATGTGCATTGATTCCTACATACTTGCATATTGCACTTGTTATATTACTTTACATTGACAATATCCATGAGATATACATGTTATAAGTTGAAAGCAGTGTTGCTTCAATGCCTTTACTTTGATTTATTGCTTTATGAGTTAACTCTTATGCAAGAATTATTGATGCTTGTCTTGAAAGTACTATTCATGAAAAGTCTTTGCTTTATGATTCAGTTGTTTACTCATGTCATTACCATTGTTTTGATCGCTACATTCATTACATGTGTTTACAATAGTATGATCAAGGTTATGATGGCATGTCACTCCAGAAATTATCTTTGTTATCGTTTACCTGCTCGGGACGAGCAGGAACTAAGCTTGGGGATGCTGATAAGTCTCCGACGTATCGACAATTTCTTATGTTCCATGCCACATTATTGATGATATCTACATGTTTTATGCATACTTTATGTCATATTTATGCGTTTTCCGGAACTAACCTATTGACGAGATGCCGAAGGGCCGCTTGCTGTTTTCTCGCTGTTTTTGGTTCCGTAAATCCTAGTAAGGAAATATTCTCGGAATCGGACGAAATCAACGCCCAAGCATCCTATTTTTCCACGAAGCTTCCGGAACACCCGAGAGCCGCCGGAGGAGGGCCCTGTGGGCCCCAGACGACAGGGTGGCGCGACCCAGGCCTTGGCCGCGCCCCCCTAGTGTGTCGTCGCCTCGTCGACCCTCCGACTCCGCCTCTTCGCCTATATAAAGGTCCCTGACCTAAAAACCTCGACACGTTCGACGAAACCAGAGAAAACCTCCCAGAGCCGCCGCCATCGCG
This sequence comes from Lolium rigidum, assembly GCF_022539505.1. Lineage (NCBI taxonomy): Eukaryota > Viridiplantae > Streptophyta > Magnoliopsida > Poales > Poaceae > Lolium > Lolium rigidum. Next base: position 166,779,519 of record NC_061511.1, on the reverse strand, counting down.
AAGCCAAGATCTGGGGGACAGGAGTCTCTGTTCCGGCACGCCACCGGGACGGGGAAGTGCCCCCGGAAGGCTCCTCCATCGACACCACCGCCATCTCCATCAACGCTGCTGTCTCCCATGAGGAGGGAGTAGTTCTCCATCGAGGCTCGGGGCTGTACCGGTAGCTATGTGGTTAATCTCTCTCCTATGTACTTCAATACAATAATCTCATGAGCTGCCCTACATGATTGAGATTCATATGATGATGCTTGTAATCTAGATGTCATTATGCTAGTCAAGTGGGTTTTACTTATGTGATCTCCGGAGACTCCTTGTCCCACGTGTGTAAAGGTGACAGTGTGTGCACCGTGTGGGTCTCTTAGGCTATATTTCACAGAATACTTATTCACTGTTATGAATGGCATAGTGAAGTGCTTATTTATATCTCTTTATGATTGCATGTTTTGTATCACTATATCGCGTGCTACCTAGTGATGTTATTAAAGTAGTTTATTCCTCCACGTGTAATGGTGACGTGTGCATCGTGTAGTACTTGGCGTAGGCTATGATTGTGATCTCTTGTAGATTATGAAGTTAACTATTGCTATGATAGTATTGATGTGATCTATTCCTCCTTTCGTAGTGTGAAGGTGACAGATGTGCATGCTATGTTAGTACTTGGTTTGGTTATGTTGATCTCGTTATGCACTCTAAGGTTATTTAAATATGAACATTGAATATTGTGGAGCTTGTTAACTACGGCATTGAGGGTTCGTGTAATCCTACACAGTTAGTGGTGTTCATCATCCAACAAGAGGGTGTAGAGTCTAGCATCTATCTATTTATTCTGTTATGTGATCAATGTTGAGAGTGTCCACTAGTGAAAGTATGATCCCTAGGCCTTGTTCCTAAATATCGCTATCGATGTTTGTTTACTTGTTTTATTGCATCTATACTTCCCGCAATATTACCACCATCAACCACACACCAGTCCCGGACAGCAAAGCACTTTTCTGGTGCCGTTGCTACTGCTCGCATTTATTCATACCACCTGTATTTCACTATCTCTTCACCGAACTAGTGCACCTATTAGGTGTGTTGGGGACACAAGAGACTTCTTGCTTTGTGGTTGCAGGGTTGCATGAGAGGGATATCTTTGACCTCTTCCTCCCTGAGTTCGATAAACCTTGGGTGATCCACTTAAGGGAAACTTGCTGCTGTTCTACAAACCTTTGCTCTTGGAGGCCCAACACTGTCTACAAGAATAGAAGCACCCGTAGACATCAGTGCCAACCGGGCAGCTTTCCCGTCCACACTTCCTATGGTGTGAGGCCCGGTATAAGGTCATAGCCAATCATATTCCTCCGCTACCTCGCACACCCACCCTTTTGTAAGATTGTCTTCCCCTATATCTATGGTGATACCGACCCAGGCATTTGTTCTCCCCTATACCAATTAAGGTAGACCGTTTCGAACAATTTTTATATGCCCTGCCCTATCAACCATAGATAGACCGTTCCGGACACCTTACAATCCATCATAGACCGCATTACCGTGGGGACTTTAGGCTTCCCCAGCCTACCGCTTGTCCCTCAGGATACAAGTGTCTACGGCAAGCGCATTCGTTGATGTACAAGAGGTGGAAATACGATTGACTATTCCGTCCCACTCCAGATCTTATGGTTAACACGGGTATTACGGCACAAGAATCATTGGATGACATTTGTTGTTTAATCCTAGATGGATATAAACCCTTGCAATGGAACCTCCACCATATCAACACAATCCATGGTTCCATTGCCAACCACATAGTCATATTCATAATTATGAAAGTAGTGGTTTTGGTTTTTATGCAATAGTGGTAATCATAGTACTTTGCAAGTAATTTGATAAAGATACTCAAATGACATGAGCAAGCGATGAACTTGCCTGAACACTGCAAAGTCTTGCAGTTGGATGGTGTGGACTGACCCTTGTCCTCTGGTTCTGAAAAATAGCATTATTGTCCGATAAGGGCAATGGTTAAAGAAGCAATTATGCATGATTCCAGTTTTAGGGTTTGTTCCCCCCTTCTGATGACATTATTATTTCATGTAAGAGGTTAATACTAAGATTGATTTGGAGATACTATATTTAGGGTAAATACAACCTTGAAATGTTGTCAAGGTGTTTTTTTAAAGTCCAAATGCATTAATGGACTTATTTTTATTATTGAAAATTATATGTGTGATTTAAATGATTATTTAAATCATCAAATTAAGACTTATTCTTAGTTGTCTTCAAAAATTCCCTTTTGTATTTTATTATGATAGAGAATTTTATGCTGATCAATTTTCATATTTTTAATTATTTTTTTAGAGCTTTTAAGCATTTCTTATGAAATTTCAAAGTTTCTGTATTTAAGTGATTTTGTGAAATGACCAAAATGCCCTTGGGCCCCACCTGTCAGGGTGGCCCAATGGGTTAGGTCGAACCCGAGCCACTCCGTTGGCTCGGTCGGCCCACTCGCTCTCTCCTCTCTCCTCGCACCGAAACCCTAATCCCCTTCTCCTCTCTGGCGATTTTCTCGTCGCCGCCCCCTTCTCGGAATTTCTCCGGCCAACTCAGTCCGTCGCCGCCGGCGAGATCAGGTGGATCTGATCCGCCTTTCGACGGCGGACACGGTGGTCCGCGTCGATCTGGGATTCATCCACGCCACCACGCGGCCCCAACTCGCCTGCAACCCTGGCCGCAAGGATTCATGGCGATGCGCCGCCTGCCGGCGCCCCTGATGCTGCGGTGTTGACGTGCCTGGCCGTGGTGCTGTGGTGCTGCCATGGCCTGGCTTGGCCTGGCGCCGCCACGCTCCGGCGTGTGCCGCCGTGGCCGCCATGGCTGCGCTGTTCTCCTCGACTCCGGGTAAGTGCGCCTCCTTTCCTGCTCCCCTCCTGTGCCTGACCTTCTTCCTCCTCTAGTCCTACTGTTGTGCTTTACTTGCCTGCGCAAGAGCTGTTGTGCTCTTCTGCAGCGCCATGTTTGCCTGCTCCTGCTGTGCTATGCTGCTGTGCTATGCGTGTGCTACTGCTGTGTGTAGTACCGCCATGCCTCTGTGCAAGAATTCCTAGCCTAATCACTTGTTGTGCTAGCATTTCTTGTCTAACTCCATCCCTGTGCCTCTGTTCTTGTTGATAAGCTTGCCAGATCCTCAAGTGTATTCATTTTAATTGCTATGGCTTGATTACAGTGTGTAATTCTTGCATATTTGCAAGTGCCTGAGCCATTGTAGCTAATTCTGATGCTCAGATTTATGATTGTGCTCAATTGAGCACTACTGGGGCTTAACAATGTTATTTAATGATAAGTTGATGTGTGCCTTGCTTGTGCATCTTGATCCAGTGGCTCATCATGCCTTTGATGTGCTCTGGATACATTCATGAATTATTACTTGATTATCTGTGAAGCATCTATTGATTAACTGTGGCTGTTTAATTCATAAAATTTCTGTGTGATGCCAGTGATTGATTCTAGCATGCTTTGATATGCTTTAGCAGGCTCTGGTGATCAATTGATCACCACTTGCTTGTTGATTGCATGCTTGCTAGCTGCCTGTGCTTATCTGGTGCTCCCTCTGGTGTCTGTGTGACACACATGCTTGTGCTGATGTGTGTTGATGCTTGCTCAAGCATCATCTGATGCTTGCAGTGAGCCATTGGGTCACTGGCAAGATGTTGGTGCTTTTGTTACTGGACTCGTTTCATTTATCTGTAATTCCTTGCTTTACTAGATGGATAAATGATGTGAACTGTTTAACAGTAATGATCATATGGATGAATTTGATGTAGCTAGAGGGATGCCAACATCTGTTGGGTACCCTAGCTCATACTGAACCCTCTTGGGTAATGATGTGATGGCTGGAAATGTTGGCTGTGGGTTGAGGTGGCCTTGACAACCACTTGGTGCTATCATGGTGGCTCCCCCTTCTCTGTGGCTGGTGGTGGCTTGGTGAATGCATCACTGGACAATCTCTTGTTGGATTTTTAGTGATCTTTGCTGTTGACAAACAAAATAGACATCATTTAGTCTATCTGTCTGATGGTTTAGCTAGCTCTGGTTGTGTCTTGTAAATCCGGCTGACTAGACAGGATCCATCAATGATGGATTCCTTTGGTTATACCACCGTATTGATATGACCAATGTTCCCTTGATGAATTCCTTCTAGATAGGTCACTGGTTTGCTGGCACCAAATGGCTTGGCAGCCATATGATGATACAAACAGGGTTTTCCACCCGTTTTGCTTCTGTGATGCAAGTGTATGCTTATTTATGAGCAAATCAGTGTTTTGCTCAGGTTCTTTTGTGTATACCTCACTCCAGCTCCTAGAAATTGGGTGTTGGTGTAGAGGTTCAGCTGCTTGGTTGAGTTCTTGGCTTGCCCCTGCTCCTCCTTGCAAGCTTGATATGCTTGGTTTATTTTCTCGGTAACTTGGGAATAGATGAAACAGCTCTAGCTGTTCACCTGTTCTTGGTGTTCTTGAGCTGTGCTTGGTTTCTGATTACTTACCCTGCTGCCTGTCGATGGATGAAGCAAATGGCTAGGGTTTTGGCTGTGAAAAGCTTATATATGACCAGCCATTGCTTCCCTAGTCGACAGCTTAGCCTAGCATGTGTTGGTGACTCTTATCTTGCTGTGTGTGTGTACTGCATGCACACATGCTGTGTGTGCAGCCTATGTGTGTGAGTGTACCAAGCTTGGGACCTGGTCCATTTGGTGGATCAGCTCGTATCTTTGGGAATATCCTCTCACTTCTCATTTTTCTTCTAATCTGCCAAGTGGTAATACCACTTGGCATAACTAGTTCTTTGCTTTGTTGTGTGCAGGGAATCAGGATGATGATCAAGTGAAGATCAAGTTGTAGTTTAGGAATTCCATTTGAATTGTAATCTTCTTTATTTTGCTTATTTCTATTTATTCCAATTCATGTAATATGTTGTAATATTTCTCATTGCATTTCTGGATATTGTAATTGACAATGTATCATATGTGATTATCAATAAAGCTCAAGTTTTCCTTAATGAGCTTTGTCTAAGTGCTATATTATTTATATTCTTGATTACTTTTAATTATTTATTGAATTATCTCAAGTTTGAATTATGTGATATCCATTTGATGTTTGAATTTGAAATTCAAATTCAAATTTGGTTTGAATTCAATCATACATCTTAATTTAGAATTCAATCATGCAACTTAAGATTGTGATGCATCTTCTCTTCTCTCATCTCAAAACCCTAATCTAGTTAAGTAAGAACAAGTTCATCGCACTCTCGAAATCCTAACCCTGTAGGATGTCGAGAGAGAAACTTGTTCCCCTTCGATGCAGTTTTGTTTTAAAAGCGCGAAATTTCCCCGTAATTTACAATGCAATGCACATCCCTTTCTAAAATCTACCCCTCGATCGTCTCTAAACCTGGGACATTACAGCCTTTCCCCCTAAAAGAAAACTTCGTCCCGAAGTTGTGGTTGTAATACCCGAAGAGTTCGGGGTATGTTTTCCTCAGGTCTTCCTCCTTTTCCCAGGTGGCTTCCCTCTCGGGATGATGCTTCCATTGTATCTTGCAGTATTTTATGGCTCGATTCCTGAGTTGTTTCCAGTTCTCCTCGAGAATCTTCGCTGGCTTCTCGATGTATGTCAAATCTGGTTGCAGCTCTGTTGACGTCAGAAACCCCCTGGCGGGCAGAGACGGGCAACACGGTAGAGCCGGGAACAACTAGGGCTGCGGCTGGCCCCAGTCCCTCTGAGCGACGGCCCGCAAAGCCTCCTGGTCGCACGCGCCGATGTTTATCACAAGGGCGTGCCACCCGACCTATACCTGGTCGGGAAGGTGTGGATGATGCCTCGCTTAGTTTCCTGCAGGGGCACACACGTAAACGTTAAATACGAGCCTCGATCGGCTCTCAGGTTATCCTGTGAATCGGCTCAAAGAGCCGATCCACCCATGATTCAGACGAGGTGTCCGAATATATGGTGGTCCTGCTTGATCAAGGTAAAGCTAATGAGATCTACGACGATGTAGGGTTTTCACCGCATAATCGGATCGTCCTACTCCGGGTTGGGCCTCGCGGCCACGCACGGTGATCGTAAGCCGATCCTAAACAAGGCCTAAAAACCAACACGAGGTTGATCCTCGGAACATCCTGCTTAGGGCCAACGAACGACACCCTACGTGCCGCTGGATCCTCCCCCTTTGTAAGGCCTAACTATTGCGAGATATTAAACTAATCCTTGTAGAACAAGGAGCAATCGTAACGGATCAGATCTACTAAACTACGATCAAGCGGGTGCCGCCCCTACACCTAAGATAGGTGTAAGGGCGGCTAGACATGCAAGGGTTGCACTACGAAAGCATGTAATATGAAGAACAATGCTAACCCTAACATGTCTAAGATAACTACGTTGCTCGCCATCAAAAAGGCTTCGGTACGAGCAACGCATGAACAACGTAGGCAGGCTTGTGCTGCCTAGATCGCAAGATGCGATCTAGGCAGCATGATGCTTACCGGTAGAAACCCTCGAGACGAAGGGGTTGGCGATGCGCCGAGATTTGTTTGTGGTTGAACGTTGGTTGTTGTTTATTCCATAAACCCTAGATACATATTTATAGTCCAGCGGACTTTCTAATGTGGGCGTGCACTAAACCGTGCACGAGTAAAACTCTAACTTTTAATCTAAGATGCGATCTACTATATTACAGATACATGGCAATTTAGCCCAACTTCGCGTATAAGGCCAATTCTTGTTCTTCCTTCCATGTATATCTTCAAGTCTATCTCAATCGTGGCCCACCTCTGACTCGGTCAAATTCGGCGATAACACATGCCCCCTGGTTTTGGAATTGGTAATTCCAAAATCACTCCGTTTTCCTTCATCGGGTCATGTCGTGGCAGAACCGTTGCAGTATCCTTCATCATGATGCCCTGCTTTCTCAACTTCTCCGCGTGACCTGGCAGTTTTTTTTTAGGCACCACTTCCTCGGAAACTGCTGTGGCATTGAATTTCCACTATATCCCCTTTTATTTAACCGCTATGAACAGTTCCGCTCGCATCTCCTTCGCATTAGCAGTCCAAAAGCCCTCCTGCGCCACCATGTCTTCTTCCTCCTCTGCTCCGTCGGATCCTTCCAGCCAGTCCTCCACGTCCCGTGAGCCGACGCCGGAGTACAACCCGGCGGAGGTCCATGCGGCCAACACCCATCGCGCCATTGCGGCCGGGGAGGAGTCAGACCATGACTTCTCCATCTGGTCCGAGGACGACCAGTCCTCGACGGACGGGGAGAGCGACCTCCGCTTCCTCGCCGACGGGGAATCAGAGGAGGAGAGCGATGACGATCGCTTCTCCTGGGATGACTTCACCTCCTCCGAGGGGGTGGAGGAGGAGGAAGAGGACGAGGAGGACGACGACGACAGCCCCTCCGACGAGCCGCCGGCCAAGCGGTTCTGCCCCTGGCCGGGCAACCTTAGCGACTTCGACAGCGATGAGGACGACGCTGACGAAGAAGACGAGGACAACGAGGGCCCGGTCGGCGGCCATTGGAGCGACGACGGGCCCGCCGGGAGCAGCGCCGACAGCGGCGACGACGGCGACGACGAGGGCAGTGACGGCCCGTAGATAGGACCTCTAGCATAGGGCCAGTAGTAGTAGATGGGGCAATGTATCCCCTAGTATTTCCTCCTGAGAGCAATCAGCTCTTTGATGTAAGAAATCCCGCCTTTTAATGAAGAACTTTTCCCCAATTCGATTTTGCTGATTTCCTTTGAGCTTAATTTAGCCGATTCCCTCTCATACTGACCTTGCCGATTCGTCCCCTTTGCCAATGCGTAATGAGCCGATGACAACGCACCGGTCTCTCAATGTCCCATTCTTCATCCCTTTGACGTTGGAGCGATCGCGAATTTGATCAATGCCCGAGGGCTGACGTTAACATATCAATCCTTCACGATCCATCTTTGAGCTCTGGCTGATAACTAGGTAGATCGATGCTCTTACGAGAGCCCCAGAACCACTGCTGAAACGACTTGATGCTGAAGTCGATACCTCTGGGTTTTCAGATATCTCAGTGATACTCTTCGAACCTGCCCAATCCCCTTTTAAAAAGGGTATGATGGAGGGCCACCCGATGAAATCCCAATCGGCTTCTTAAGAACAGAAAGTCCTACGCAATCAGTTGCCCCAAGAGCCTCTATCAAGGCGAGCATATCAGTGGACTAACCAAATGTGCCGCCATCGGTTCCCAAGTCATGATGCAGAGCCAGCCGATTTGAACAAAATCGGCTCTCCAGAGCAGAGAACCTTCAGGGCGAGCTGCCCCCCGAGCTTCTTCAGTCTACTTTGGTGGACTTGATACAACCTGGTCATGATCTCACGAACTGCCCCAGCTGAAGAGAGAATCCGGAGGTCTTTGAAGAGAGGATCCACTTCCTGCTCCATTGATCCTCTTGGGTCGATGGCCACGTATCCATTTTGTTCCTTTGTCGATGTCTACTGCATCGGCTGTGCTCGAAAATTTTCGAATTTTCGAATTTTCAGAATTTTTTATGTTTTTTTTTTGTACGGCCGACTGGTGCATCGGCCCCCACACTCCAATACCCATCACCAAAGGATGAGACGCTTCTAGTGCATATCCTCGTGTTCTATCCACCTGGGTGCCCCCCCGAGCCGATTCTGTCAAGAGAATTGATGGTATCGGCTCTGTTGGATAACATGTTGAACCCAAGCAGAATGGTGGGTGAGGATAATTTTGGCCGATTGCTGGAATCGGCCTCCCCGTTGCTTGCTCGGTGAAGGTTTTGTAAGTTCCCTTCCTAAATTTTTGGGGCCGATCACAAGGACCAGCCTCGCCATGTTTGCTCCTTGACGTGCTCTTGCTACTCGTTTAGGCCGGTAGACAAAACCAGCCCAATCTCTGACTTTATCATGTTGGTGCGCTTGTTGTCGTCCACCTTGGATGTATCGTGTAACCGTGGAGCACTGAGCTTCGTCGGAAGAACGAGCACCATGTTTGTGCCAGCCGATGTTTCATCATCGGCTTTCCTTTGCTTGGGGCGCCACTCCATTTTTTGTGGACGACCCTCTTCATCCAGGGTTCGCTGAACCTTCGCAGCCAGATCAGGCCTTGCCTTCCTTAATGTATGCAAGTATAACCTCTCGGCTTCTTCCAGGCCGCGCAATCGTTGAACCCTGCGTTTCTGGGAACGGATGAGTCCGTCAGGGCACCACCTTGGCCGGTGGTACCTGTCTTCTTCTTCTCCCTCGTCTTCTGAATCTTCGAGATCTTCCAACCGAGGGGACTCAGCTCGTTTACTCTGTGGCGGGAGAGGTCCCAAGCGCTCGAACACGGACACGTTGGCTGCCTCCTTCTTTTTTCGGTTGCATTCTGGGCAATTGCCGATTGTTGGCAATCGGCTCATTCCTGAATCCCAGCAGTGCCTGAAGAAAGGACAATCCCAGTGCCTGTCTTCGTCGTCCCGCTCCCTTGTCTTTCCCTTGGCACAACGCTCGTGCTCCTCCTCATCGCGATTCTGCCGACGATGTCTTCTGGCTTCTCCAGCCAGACGATCTCTTTTATCATCATCGCTGGACCGTCGGCGTTGGTCGTACTGACTCACACACTTGTTGAGGAGGTGATCAGAGAGAGGTCGCTGATATCTTATGTTCTTCACTTCTCCCTCTGTGACGTAGCGCTTGCCGTCTTGGCGGAGCCGATCGCGTGGAGCGGCTTCCTCTGTTTCTTTGCTATGAGAGCAGCTGCCCTCATCTCCATCCTTGCCGCCGTGGTGTCCAAGATCTACCATGTTGATATTGCACAGAAACCCGGGCCGGCACCCTCCATGGCAAGCATACTCCACTATGTTCACGGCGGGGAAGGGCTGGGTATCGACCTTCATGGCGTACTGGTTGAAAATTAGACGCCCGTTCTCTATCGCCGCTTGGATGTGCTGACGCCACACCCTGCAGTCGTTGGTGGCATGGGAGAGCGAGTTATGCCATTTGCGGTATGGCTTTCCATTCAGCTCTTGCGCCGTGGGGAATTTGAGACCTTCGGGTATCTTCAACTGCTTTTCCTTGAGTAGGAGGTCGAAGATTTGCTCGGTCTTGGTCACGTCAAAATCAAATCCACCGGGCGGGCCCGGTGGCTTTACCCATTTGCGGGACACGGGGGTTCCTCCCCGAGTCCACTCAGCCTACTGCTACTTCTTGGTCTCCCGCAGAACTTCGTCTTCCTCCGCATCGACCGGGGCTACTGCACGCTTGAACTTGTCTTGGTACAGGTCCGGGTGGCGCTGTTCATATGCTGAAAGTTTCGAACCACGTGCGCCAGCGAGGGATAATCTGCTTGGGAGGCCATGTCCTTGAGCTGTGTTGCAAGGCCTGCTACTGCCAACTCGACTGCTTCCTTTTCAGTTATACGAACCGAATAACATCGGTTCCTAAGATTCCTGAAGCGCTGGATGTATTCTGTCACAGTTTCTCCGCGCTTCTGACGTAGTTGTGCTAGATCGGCAATGCTAGACTCGGAAGCTTCGAATGGTACTCGCTCATGGAACTGCTCTTCCAACTGCTTCCAAGTTTGGATGGAGTTCGGTGGTAGCGATGTGTACCACCCGAAAGCCGATCCTGTGAGGGACTGTGAGAAGAACCTCGCGCGCAACTCATCTGACGCTGAGATCGTGCCCAGCTGTGCCAAATATCGGCTCACATGTTCGATGGAGCTGGACCCGTCTGATCCACTGAACTTTGTGAAGTCCGGGAGCCGATATTTGGGTGGCAGCGGGATCAGTTCGTAGCTGTTGGGGTACGGCTTGGTGTAGCCGAACGCCTTCCTTTTCGGCATCATGCCGAACTGATCTTTCGAATTGCACAAATCTGATCCGCCGTGATGGCTGAAGGTGTCGAACCCCGAAGATTCGCCGGGGTGGCATACTTAACCAGCCATGCTTGTTTTTCTGGTTCTAAGCCAACTGCAGGAGCTGGGCTTTGGAGGTTTGTCGGGGCGGCGTACTTAGCCAGCCACGACTGCTTCTCAGGATCGGCTCCTGACGTTCCTCCTGCCGTTCCAGAGGCCGCTGTTATTGCAGCCTGGTTCGAGAGTGCCCAGGCGTTGCAGTCCGGTACGTATGCGCATGCGTATCCGTGAGGGATCTCCTTAGGCGGCTCAGGTAGGAATTGGTAGTCACTAGGATCACCACCAACCTTGTAGACGACGTATGCCGATGAGTTCGGCAGTTCCGGTGCTACCCATGCGAACGGCTGGGGCTGGAGCGGCATCTCTCCTTTGAAAGTCCCCAGAGCCGGTCCCGACGGGGAGTACCGGTGACTCATGATTTCCTGGACGACGCGCGAGCGACACGCTCCAAGGTGTTCACCAGGCTCGCAGAGTGGCGGTGCAGCGAATGAGCCACCATGTAGTTGATCTCCTGCCGCAGCGACCTGGTGCGTTCTTCTGACGGGGCGGACAGGTCCACTCCATCGAGCGCGCCTTCAGGTGTGAAACCCTTCCACCTGACGCCATGGGAGCGGGTTCGGTGGAAGGAGCCGATGAGTTCGGCTTCGAGGGTTGCCTTGATCTCGTCATGCTTCTTCTTGAGCTCGTCAGGCAGATCCGCGTACGTGACCGGAGTGCTTTCCGCCATCTCGGATGTAGATGGCGATATTGTCGATGTCGAAGGCTGTCCCACCGGGCGTGCCAGAATGTGTTGACGTCAGAAACCCCCTGGCGGGCAGAGACGGGCAACACGGTAGAGCCGGGAACAACTAGGGCTGCGGCCGGCCCCGTCCCTCCGAGCGACGGCCCGCAAAGCCTCCTGGTCGCACGCGCCGATGTTTATCACAAGGGCGTGCCACCTGACCTATACCTGGTCGGGAAGGTGTGGATGATGCCTCGCTTAGTTTCCTGCAGGGCACACACGTAAACGTTAAATACGAGCCTCGATCGGCTCTCGAGTTATCCCGTGAATCGGCTCAAAGAGCCGATCCACCCATGATTCAGACGAGGTGTCCGAATATATGGTGGTCCCGCTTGATCAAGGTAAAGCTAATGAGATCTACGACGATGTAGGGTTTTCACCGCATAATCGGATCGTCCTACTCCAGGTTGGGCCTCGCGGCCACGCACGGTGATCGTAAGCCGATCCTAAACAAGGCCTAAAAACCAACACGAGGTTGATCCTCGGAACATCCCGCTTAGGGCCAACGAACGACACCCTACGTGCCGCCGGATCCTCCCCCTTTGTAAGGCCTAACTATTGCGAGATATTAAACTAATCCTTGTAGAACAAGGAGCAATCGTAACGGATCAGATCTACTAAACTACGATCAAGCGGGTGCCGCCCCTACACCTAAGATAGGTGTAAGGGCGGCTAGACATGCAAGGGTTGCACTACGAAAGCATGTAATATGAAGAACAATGCTAACCCTAACATGTCTAAGATAACTACGTTGCTCGCCATCAAAAAGGCTTCGATACGAGCAACGCATGAACAACGTAGGCAGGCTTGTGCTTGCCTAGATCGCAAGATGCGATCTAGGCAGCATGATGCTTACCGGTAGAAACCCTCGAGACGAAGGGGTTGGCGATGCGCCGAGATTTGTTTGTGGTTGAACGTTGGTTGTTGTTTATTCCATAAACCCTAGATACATATTTATAGTCCAGCGGACTTTCTAATGTGGGCGTGCACTAAACCGTGCACGAGTAAAACTCTAACTTTTAATCTAAGATGCGATCTACTATATTACGAGATACATGGGCAATTTAGCCCAACTTCGCGTATAAGGCCAATTCTTGTTCTTCCTTCCATGTATATCTTCAAGTCTATCTCAATCGTGGCCCACC